>NC_066579.1:12254800-12557400 GCF_024323335.1 Lathyrus oleraceus | reverse complement strand
ACTTACATATTTTCTTATCATTTTAAAACACATTCAAGATTATTAATTTTTAATAATTTATAACACAAAATACTCAATATTGATTTAAGATAATTGAGAGTGTTTAAAATATTTATAAATTAGAAGTGATTTCGTCTCGAACCATTCAATTTAAATTAATTTTCTTACATTTTGTAACTGTCAAAAACTATTATCATTAATATTTTTCTCTATATTTTACTCATAATCACAATTTCAACCATTTTCATTCTATAATATCACTGTATCTATACATCCCTTATTATTAGTTGTACGTACATCACTCGTGTATTTTAATTAATCACGTTAGCTAAAAAAAATTAAAAAGAAAGTAATATATACATCATCAATGTATCATGCTTACAAGATAATTATTTATATTTACTAATTTATTTAGAAGATGAAATATCGTTATCTAGAAATTAACATCACTTTTTGTCATCTTATTAAGGTGTCTCTATCAATGTAACCCTGATTTTAAAGATAAAAGGAAAAGGTGACACAAATAATTATATTAAAACAAAAGGTGACATAAATAAACTATACAACTTTATTTTATTCCTAGTATATCATTGCGCAAGCAGTCCAAGATGAAAAGCCATGCATGCTGTGGTCATAAAGAGAGATATTGTTTGTTGAACAAATTGATTACATATAACCAACCAGTAATCATGCAGCTTACAATATCTTTTAATTTTAGCTTTATCCTCTTCACACTTAGTATTCATTTTTCTTGGGCAGGAGAGTCTCAAATAGTGTCTTTAGATAGACTAAGTTCCCTAATATGTTATCTAATTCAGGTTAGTTCAATGAATTAGTGGGAGATATCGGATAGGAGGTTAAAGAAATCTAATTTGAAATTTTGAGTGGTAGAGTTTTTTTTTTTAAAATACGTTTTTTTTAGAACATTTTCTTTCTGCGCTTTAAGATGTCAAATTTTTTAGATAGAAATGAGTGAATTTGAAAGTATTCTAAAGATAGTACATTCACAATTGTTTGTGTTTATTATATTTAGAGAGTTAGTTCAATTTCTATTTCGGTTTTTTTTTCTTCTGGTTGAGAGGATAATCATCCCCTTTATATAAGCTAGTTGGGCTATTTTTAAGCTCTTTGGTCTTCTCAATTTAACAAGACAAACTTTCTTTTAAAGAGAACTTATCTAAAAAAGGGGTGATTATCTCTCCTAGTCGGATTTCTTGTCCCTTGTGTGGATTTGTTTGTTGAGTCAGTTTTCCACCTTTTTATTACTTGTAATATATAGCTTTGTCTATTTGGTATATGATCCTCCAATCATTGAGGCGACCTGTAATTATTCCTAATGCATATAGATTTTTTTTTTGAGGTTTTTTTTATGATTTAACATGTTGTAGTCGGATCTATTTGAAAAATCTGTAATGATGTCATCTTTGAGATAGTTACAAAAATAATGATATAGGTGGAAAAGAAGCGTATTTTTTTTTATTTGAAAATGATTTCTAAGTAGATTATGAGTGAATTCTTGCATTTTTTTATGTGTGACTTCAGAGCCCTATCATCTACATGCACTAATAACGGTCGAGTGTTTGCATTGGTTCTGAGATATGAATTGGTTTGTAATTTTGGTATTCTCTTGATGGGTTATGATCTATCATTAATGGATTTAGAGGTATGAGATTCAACTTGTTTTCAGCGGGTTCATGTTTAGTTGTTTAGACCTTTATTTGTAGGATCCCTTGGCCTGATGTATTTGTCGTTTGTTTTGGTGATTGTTATTCTTTTGTTGTATTTTTTTTTTAGTTTTTTTAAGGTTTTTAGGTATTTCTTTTACTTTGTAATTTTTTTTTACTTTGGTGATTTTTACCTCTTATTAATATATTATTTTGTAATTTAAATAAAAATAGTGTTTTTAGATTATTTAATTGAGAGTTGATTTTGCTTGTAGTATGTCTCAAATATTGTCTTTAGGTGGTTTGATTGAGAGTTGTTTTTGCTAGTAGTAGGTTTCTTGATTTTATGTTTAGAGTTAAGTTTAATTTATCTTTGATTTGAGATTTAAGTGTGAGCCATCTAAAATCTATGAAATGAATACATTTTTAGGATTGACATATATGGATATAGTAATTCTTTTTGTTTTTTGCTTTTCATTTGTATTTGTTTTAGTTTTTAATTTATCTGAGATTTAAACTTTTTAATATTTCTTTTTAAGTTCAAAACTATAAAATCTAGTGCAGTTATAAACAGTATGTGATTCAAATTAATGTAATAGACTCTAGTACTATATTAAATTTTTTATATTAAATCTTGTTCATAGTCATAAAACCAACTTGTAAATTTGTAAAATAAGGTGAAAAGTGACTCTATTTATAAACTTTAAATCATATCTTATCTTTACTTGTTTAGTATGGTTTTAAGAAGTAAATGTAATTTATGTGCACTCTATCCTTTGCTCTTTTGCTCTTTTTATGTCCTAAGGAATCATTTATATTGCTAGTTAACACTTTCTTTAATATGAAGAATGAGAGTTATACATAATTCATTAAAAGTGAGAATTGTAGGACCAACCATCAACTAACTAACCACTATAACAGAAAATAACATGGGATAGTACAACACCTTTTAGTTTATTTTTTAAAATATAGCAAATCACATATATAATACTTTGAAAAAATAGGGAGTACAAGATTTTTTTTTCAAAATCATAAAATATTTGTCTTCATTTTAAATTATTTATAAACTAGTCATGTAAATTTATTGATTGCTTCACTCTAACTTTTTCCACTATAGTTATTAAATATATTGGTTTTATTTGACTTGGTCATTAAAATATTTCTACCACAAAATTCTCATGAAAACGATTGGAATTATTATCATTGATGATGACATGATAGTGATAAGAAAATAAGGTGCATGAATAAAACTTTGAACCTGTAACATTTTGTTCACATTGCTAGCTCCAAAAACTTTATGAACACTTCCAAATTTGTGAGGTTCATCAGCTGGAAAATATGGAGCAAACACACAATCATGAGCACATCTTCTTCTAAGAAGCTTGCATGCAGCACATGGTGTCATTACACCTTGTTTTCTACCACCATCCTTCATCTTCCTCTAATCACTACAATAATATACCTCAAAAATTTTGAATTGTTTGATTTTTTCTTCAATTATATTTGGAAAAAAATGAAGAAATATTTTCCAATGTGAAATATGAATTTTAGAAGTTGATAGAAGAGAAATGAAGTGATGTTATATATAGAGAAGTTATGTAACACAAAATCTTTTTTGGGTCCCACAAAAGAAGAGTTTTAGATATTGTTGGACAAAAACATCCATGTTGATAAGATCTTTTACCCCACCTTACATATTATCTTTTGTCTCCAAGTTTATTTTGCTTTATATTTCAACATTATCTTAGTTAAATTTTGATTTGTGCATAATGTGTCAATTAATTATAGTAACATTTTATCTACTCGAAAACGATTGTAAAATAATAACTATTATTACTTTAATTAATAGTAGTTTATTTTTATATCATATTTGCTTTTGTTTAAATTAAGCTTTGATGGATTCATTATTTGAAATTTTAACAAATAAATTTAGATGGTTTTGGATATTAGTACACACCAAACTAGAATTGTCTTAAGATTTTAAAGGTCATGCGTTGATTAATTATGGTTTTACAATAGTAAAATAATAAAAAAAATAAATTATAATTTAAATATAAAATATTTTATGAAATTCTATTTAATTGCAATTTAACTATAACAAATTTTTGACTACGAAGACTAATCTCTCTTGTTTGTTCTCAAAGATAGTCATGCAACAAACCACCAAATTTTGCTATGTTTTCAAACAATAATTGATACAGCTAGAAATTGTTGTGTTCATGTTGTAGTGTTGTCCTCTTCAACATCAAGTATTGGTCCACAAGTGTTTTGTCAATGACACCATGATGTTCTTTTTCTTTAGATTTAAAAGTGGCAGTGAATTTTCCCTTTTTTTTTTTTAATTTGTTAAGGATAGAATAGTTTCATATTTTAATTTTGTCCCTCTTTTGATAAATTAAAAAATGCCGACCAGAATAAAATTTTGGTTTTATAGATATATTGGTTGAATCGAATTCCAATTGTGCGAAAAATTAGTGGTCAAATTTTTTTGAGATTGGACTTGCAGCTATCAATTTTATTAATCTATAATTCGAGTAATTTAATCCGGTGTGTTTGTTTAATTTTTTCGATTTCGTTTGCGGTCGCATTTTGATATGTCTAAATCTTTCCAACCGAGTATTTTTTATTGCAAAATTTGATCTTACGTATCTATTTTCCAGAAATTTATTTTGTGTAGATCATTATAACTCGCTCATTTTATTTTCTTCGCACTTCAGTTTATTCCTTTTATTTTTGTTTTTTAGTCAAAATAATAAAAAATAACTAGAATTATTAAAATATTTAGTTTGATTTTATTTTATTTTATAGAAAATATTTAAATTTTTTATTTCATTTTATTTATAAATTCATTTACCATCTAAATAATATTTAAAAGGGTATGTTTGACAATTTATTTAAATTAAAACCCTAAACTTCTACCTATATATACCCATGACCAATGTTTGAGTGACAACAAAAGAAAAACTAAACCGGTTACACACTAAAGCGGTTGTAAAGCGGCGTCACCTCTCTCTCGCTCTCAATTTCGACATCATGGAACCGCCACACCCAATTAGATAATCTTCCTCTCTCTTTTGAAAATGAAGAAAAAGAAGGAAAAGTCTTCACTTTCATACTGAGAATCTTCCTCTTCCATGACAAAGAACCAATCACCATAAAAAAATATGTTGAAACAAATAACTCAACCACCAAAGCGCACCATGACGACACTTTTTTCTTTTCACTACAACAAGCATAACTCAAGAAACCATAATCCAAGAACACAACCATTCACATAAACCACTACAATTAATCATAACCAATTCATCCCTTTTATACACCAAAACCACACTTCATCTTCAAACACACAAGCACATTTTCATCTATTTTATTCAACAACCATATAACAATGAAAACACTTGTCTCTACACCAAGATAAACCTTATGAGACCACCCTTTCAAACATCCAACATATCACCATAAAACGAACCATATTCTCTAAACACTGTCACCCACCACCATACACAAACCACCCATCGACAGACCATTCCACTGCACTAAAACTTTGGCGACCAACTCACACATGGACTGCACCGTTATCCACCTCACCATAACCCATCGCCGTCCTTGTCCACTACTCCCCACCATAACCTGTGCTGCTAACCTCCGTTGTAAAATCGTTGATAAAACTTTTTCTGATACGATATATTTGAATGATGGGGAGTTTATGTTATTTACTTTGCTGTGAATATGTTTTTATGCCATTTTTTGTTTGTTTATTTTATGAACCGTTGGAACGTTGAGATAAGTTGGTTTGCATTTATTCTATTTGCAATGCTTGTGATTGAGAGAAGGATGATTTCTTTTTGTTTTTCTGCAAAAAAACAAGAATGAAAAGAGAAATGAGAGAAATAAGAGGTTTGAGAGAGACAACAGATGAGAACAGAGAGAGATATAAGACTTAAAAGATGAGGAGTTGAAAGCTGGGCGTCGCCTCCACCGTTGGGCTGGTCAGACGGTCGTCCCTTTGCATTATTACACGACGAGGGAGTGTGAGACATGAGAGGGAGATATCAATCATCGAGTGAGAAAGTAAGGATAAAAATATTTGTGTTTTTGTTATTCTGAAGAAGAAAAAAAGGATCGAGAGAGAAGGTTGTAATGTTGTGCGTTTTTTTTCTTTCTTTTTTTAATCTAGGCCATGTGTCTAGTTTTGATTGGAGGCTTTTGACATTTTAAAAACTTAAGTTGTCTCTCTATTTTCAAAAATGGCAGTCGCCCATCTCTCCGTGTTTTTTTTGTTTTTTTTAGATTTTCCCTTTTATTTACATACTTTGCCCTTTTATTTTATTTTTCTATTTTACGGTTTAGAATTTGGGTTGGCCGTTAGGACTTTTCACTTTGCTTTGTGCATCGAGCACTTTGCTTCCATAACCTTATGTTTGGACTTTTCTATCCTAGCCCATTATTTGTTTTTTATTATTCCTTTATTTATTCATATTTAGTTTTTTTTCTTTTATTTTGAAA
Source organism: Lathyrus oleraceus (assembly GCF_024323335.1). NCBI lineage: Eukaryota > Viridiplantae > Streptophyta > Magnoliopsida > Fabales > Fabaceae > Lathyrus > Lathyrus oleraceus. The sequence goes on along the minus strand of NC_066579.1, from coordinate 12,551,230 downwards.
AAAACCATTTGTTTACTTTAAAAAAAAGACAATTTCATTTTACTTTGTCAATAATTAATTTTAAAAAAAATCAAAAATACTTTCTTACTTTTATTGAAAAATTAAACAAAGAAAATTTATCCCAAAAGATTTTATTTTTATTTTGTAATTAATATTTTTTTCTTTTGTTTTGCTTCTTATGTTATTTATTTTTATTGGTAGTTGTGTATAACTTTTTTATATATTTTTTCTTTATTTCATTTTTCATTATTTTTTAAATGACAAATGTACCCACATCCCTTTGATTGAATTTTGTACGTATTTGCTTTTAAGTTCTTACTTTTAGTTAGATTAATTGAAAAAATTAAAAATGGACCAAAAATAAAATTAACATTTTTCAAGAGCAAAAATAAAAACACTTGGTCAACATCAATCTTCATTTTCAAAAACACTTGGTCAACGCCAAATTTCTATCAATTTCAACCAACATTTCAGCATAAACCATTTTCAAACCATTTCATATTTCCATCGCAAATAAAAAATCTTGATTCAATGTCAAGCTCTTTTCTCAAGCAAATCCAAAAATGACTAACTTAAACAACTTTGACCTTTTTTTCATAACAAATATGGAAGGAAAAAACTGCATGGATGTAAGGTCTAGTCATAGTCCCGAGTATTAGACCAAAGTTGTAAAAGATGGCAAGACATAAATATACTACTTCCAACCCAAAATTACTTTCAACACATCAAACTTGTCTTTTCTCGCTGCCGCGCGATCGAAAACACTTTTCAAAAACGAAAGATATTTCGTCTCAAGACGATGCAAAATAATGTTTCGTCCATATATGTGTGAGTGAGATAAGTGACATTTTCCCGTGAATGTTGATACATAAAACTCCATTCATTATGATGCAAACACCTGCTCCTCCACTATTTTAGATAAGCAATGTTTTTTCGTCGATTGTGACAAAATAGCTTTCTCTAAAATCGACCAACAAACAAACATTTTTTACCTAGAACTATGTAGCCTTGAGTTTTCCATCCAACGTCGAGCCATTTTCTCAAGTCAAACCATCAACCTTTTTCAATCCATTTCATTCGCAACACAAATAAACGCTTGATCCAACGTCAATCCATTTTCAAAATAAATTTAAAATGACTAATAAACAACTTTGACCATTTCAAAATTGAAAGAAAAATGCTACATGGTTGAGAGGTCCAATCATAGTCTCAAGCGTTAGACTCAAGTTGTAAGATCATGCAAGTCATAAATGTTTTTATGCTAAAAATTCTAAATGTGTATCTCTTTCTTAATAAATTTGAAGAAAAAGCCTATCTGAGTGAAAGGTCCAGTCATACTCCCAAACACTAGGACCAAGTCGTAAGAGCCTGCAAGCTATAAGTGTTCGTCTTCCCTTCAAAACATTTGTAAATATTCAAACCATTTTAATAGCAAAATTGGAAGGAAACGACTACCTGGGTGAAAGGTCCATTCATAGTCCCAGGTATTAGAACCAAGTTCTAAGAGCTTGAAAGTCATAAACACTTTACTTGCAACCCAAAAATAATCCAACAAATCAAACTCTTTTCTCGCCGTTGTGCTATCTTCAAAAACCTTTTTTCAAACGAAAGATTATTTTGTCTTGAGACGATGCAAAATAATGCTTCATCCATAATCATGTGAGTTGAGATAAGTGATATTTTCCCGTGAATATTGATATTTAGAAATCGATTCAATGTGATGCAAATGACCACTCCTCACCTATTTTGGGTAAGTAATGTTTTTCGGCGATTAAGACAAAAATAACTTTTGCTAAAATCGACCAACAAAGAAGCATTTTCTATCCAGAACTATGTAGCCTTGAGTTCTTCATCCCACTCTGAGATACATAAGAGCGGGATTCAAAGTCTTGTCAGGCACCCTAATAAAAAATAAACATTTTTTCCTATTGTTTCCTTTTAATAACTCGAGAAGCCAAACATTTCTAAGCTAACACTAATGTGCAGAACTAATCAAACGGTTCCCGTTGAGTACAACAGATGTGAGGGATGCTAATACCTTCCCCTTGCATAATCGACTCTCGAACCCTGATTTGGTTGCGACGACTATATCTTAATCGTTCTTTTTATGGGTTTTATCGATATTTTCCTTTTACTTCTTTTGGGAATAAATAAAGTTCGGTGGTGACTATGGTCAGTCCATCCCGCAAGCATACGACTGTGCTTCACGAGTGTCATTTTCTTATTTTCTAAGTTACGATAGATGGTGACTCTCCTAGGGACTCTTCCCTAAGTGATTCAAGCCTAGTTTGGTGTGTTGTGTGTTTATGTTTATTTTACTTGTATGGCTTTTCTTTATCTTATGCTTTTGTTGTTTCTATATTGTTATATATTATATTGTATGGTTCCATTATGTTGTGGTATTGGATTGATACTCTGATTGCAAACCTTGTGGGAAAGACTCTATACCCGAGCCTATAGTATAAATATGAGATAGGACAGGGTTGAGTAGTGCGGGTCCATGAGATGAAATTATCGTTAGGATCGTCACGAGAACCTCACTTAGAGTATATCCTTTTGAGAGTGTTATCGCCCTGAAAGTAAGTTGTTGTAAGCTTCAATGTTTTCATTAGGGTTCATGACTATAAGTACCTTTTATAGAACCCTAAACCCTTTGGCCAACTAGGAACGATGGTTCCGTAGCATGGGTATGCAAGATAAATTTCTCGTTGGATCGATACGAGAACCTCGCCTAGAATAGGTTCCCTTTAAGGAGTTGACGCCCGACAAGTAAGTTTTCATAAGCATAAAACATTCTTATGGATCCATGACTCTGGGAACCTTTGCAAGCCCTATGTCATACATGGTGAGAACCTCATGTCGACAAAGCAATTAGATTCATCCATACCCCAGACCGATGAACCCATATGCCTAAAAATAAAAAAGTGCATCACATTGCATCCATTTGCATACCATTTAAAATGCATTCATACATTCTTTGAATAAAAACTCATTTTTTTCTTCCTTCAGTTCCCCACTGAGTCCTCAACACTGGTACTTCACTCAAGCCAACGCTCATCAAATGATGGCCGATCAAGAATAAGAATTAGAAAGGGTGAGTTCAAAACTCGATCATGTACTATTAAATAATGGTCGCACATGTCAAGGATGAAGAACTAATGATACATTTTGTTCAGGATAGCTTGAAAGGTGTTTCCTCTAAATGTTACTTAAGCCTTGACCAGAGTCGCATACAGTGCTTTCAAGATATGTCTGATGTATTTTTTAAGCATTATAAGTACAATATGGATATGTCCCCAAAAATACAATGAGTCTTTCAAGGAATATGCACAACGGTGGAGGGAGGTGACCTCATAAGTTGAACCATCATGTCTTTTATGAAAGCATGATGATCAGTGTATCTGCAAGTTTCTCTGACCTAGTTATTATGGGCATAAAAATTGAGCTTGGTATGAAAAATGTCAAGATGATGACTACTGCTGGAACCTCATACAACAATAATGCCAAGAAATTTCCTAGAGGTTTCCAAAAGAAAAAGGAAGGTGGGACGAATGTCATGTATGTTAATCGAAGAAGAAGCCATTCATGGAAGAAGCAACAACAACAATTCACCTATCAACAACCCACATATCATATGTACTTTGGTCAACAACCATATTGAGTTGGTGTTACGCCCACCTACCAGCAAAAAGCTCCTCTTATTTATCAACATCCTTTTGCTCAAGGGTACTAACAAAACCTGGTAGCTCCTCCATACCAACTAGCGCCTTTCGCTCATAATTATCAACAGCCAAGGCCCCCGGCTTCTCAAAACCACAATGAACCGATCAATTAGAACCGCAATAGGAGGAAAAGAACACATTTTTACCCAATCCCCATGAGTTACAGTCAGTTATTCTCGTGTCTGATTTAGAGAGGTTTGATTGTTACTATGTCTTTTCCTCCGATGCCATAGCCTTACTCCATGGGGTATAACCCTAATGCGCATTGTGACTTCCATGGGGAAGCACCATGGTATTCACTGGAAGGTTTTTATGCCTTGAAAGAAAAGGTTCAAGAGCTAATCAATAGTAAGATTTTAACTTTCAAAGATGTGGGCCCGAACGTCGGAAGCAACCCTCTTCCATTACATGGAGATTGAAGCCTAAAGCAAGATACCTCCTAAAGCCAATAAAGTAGAAGAGAAAGGGCATCTTTAACGTTGCATATCACTTATTTGCATTTGTTATTTCTTTGCATGTTGAGAACTTTGTTTTCTTTTTAAATTTATGTATTATGAATGGTAATATTAATGAAATGTTTATGCATCTTTTTAATTGATCCATTCATATTCACTCATTTTCCATTTATATCAAACACACACACAAAAATATTTCTCCCATTTCACTTGTCTTTATAAAACTTTTGCTTTAGAAAAGATTGGAGGGAGGATGTAAGGCTTTTGAGTAGAACTTTATCGATGATGTAAGGCATTGTTTCAAATTCCCCAAACACCGGAGAGATAAGAAGTTCACCCCTAGTCAACCACTTTGAGCCTAGAAATTGGTGTTTCTTTCAGAATTAAAAACCATTAATCTTAACTAGGGGCAGCGTAGTTTTGTTCAATTAATCTGACTTTGCATTCAAATTGCAATAGAAAACATCCCACATGAGGATTAACCACACATTTCACACAGTTCTTAAAGTGTCGAAGAAGTCGTGAAGAAGCCAAGAGAAATTATAGTGGTTGTTTCTTAATGACCAATAATATGGAAGTCATAACCTTTTCACCAAAATAATGAATTTATATGGAAATGGTTCAAAAATTCCACAAAGTCGAACACCACAAAAACGAGTTAGGCAAAAATCAGGCATCCCAGTGGATCGGAAGTTTTGAAGAAGTTGTCCAGGAAAAATCAGGGATGAAGATCAATCAAAGGTTCACCAAAATCTTTGACAAAATTAAAATAAGGTGACTGTCATTTCAAGAAAATATCATCTTGAATCCTCATTTTCACCCATACACGGTCAAACTCTTTTGAGATTTTAATGTGTGTGTTGAATTAACTGAACGTAGGACTGGAGTCATCAAGAAGAATGGGTGGGTTAAAATTATATTTTGAGCCTTATAACCTTTTGTTCAAAAGTCGTGAACCAGGTCACGTCACAACCCTTAAAAGACCTAATTGATGAAGGGTTTATTTTGAAAGCATACTACAACAAGGTTGTGTTAACCTGACTCTAAAAGATATTTGTTGATCATTTGTATTGATCACACCACCTTGCACTCGGTGAATGGCTAGATCAACATTGTGTTCTGATCATTGACCCCTTCACCGTATTTCACCAAAATGATATCAATAAATTTTTATTTCAAAATCCTACATGAAAATTGCATTAAAATTACCATTTTTTTAATAAGCAATTTTAACTGCAAGTCAACACTATACATCAAGGGAATTCCAATAAAATGCAGTCAGTTGAGGAACTTGATCATGTGAAAGAAGTCCAATCAGGGGCATGTCGCTTTGAGCATCAATCAATCCAAGCCAATCACCCCATGAAAGGTTAATCAAGAAACAAATATTTAAGACTTAGACTAGGGTGAGCTATCACAAATTGCTCAATGAGTCAAACTCTCCAAATTTAGGTCAACCAGAAGTCTACCACTCTAGGAGTTGGTTAGTCAAAAAAACACCTTAAAGGCTTAAAACATTGGGGCAACCCACCTCGAGGTTATGGAAAGATGTTTCCAAACCCCTTTTAAGGTAGATATTTCCAAAGACTCAACAAACTGGGGCAAGATGAGTCAGAGAGTGGCAAGTCCTCTCCATGCCTTCAAGTTATTCAAGCCAACTATATTGTACATCATTAATTATTGAGTTCAAAATGAATGACAGTAAATCATTATAGTGACCCATTAATCCTCCAAAATGACACTTGGTCAGCTATAACTTCCGAGCTTGATAGAATTATCCTTTGAATATGTCTATCACAAAAAATACTTGTTTGAGTTCTCGATGTTAAGGAATCAGAACCTCCATAAACAACCTCTATAAACTCCCAGTTTGCATAGAGTCATCATTTGCATATCATGGTCATTCATATATCATGCATAAAATAAAATTCCAATCATGCATAGCCCAAAGTGTGTTTTATACTCATTTTGCATTGACACATGTCTCATTGTATATTCTACATCCCTTGACCCTTAAGTCCAATTCTATTTGGCGCCCTTAAACTATAGTCTAGTTTTTGTTGGCATAAAAGTCAAATGTTGTCTAGAAACCTCCATTTGAAGTTGGTATATATTTTACTGATGCTTACGGTCAAGTCTAGTTTCGACTGGAAACCTCTGTTTGATGTCGGTATATATTACTGATGCATACGGTCAAAGTCCAACTCAGTTGGCACCTATCAAAATAGATTTTTGTCTGTAAGGTTCAATTTCTTTTTTGGTTTATCCGATGAACTCTCGGATCTCCCTTTTTATTCTGACGTATTTCCATAACCCCTTTCTTCTTATCTAATATATTTCTAGATATTCCTTTGTAATTCTGATGCACTTCTAGAGTTTGTTTCTTTTACTCTCTGATGAATTTCAAGACATGTCTTATTTATTCTGACATATTTCCAGGACCCTTTTCTTGTTATTTGATGTATTACCAGATATTCCTTTGTAACTCTAATACATTTCCAGAGTTTGTTTCTTTTATTTCGATGTATTTCCAAATTATTCCTTTATCTCTCTTATGTATTTCTATATTGAGTTTTGTATTCTGAGGCATTTCTAGAGTTTTTTTTTCTTTTACCCTCTGATGAATTTCAATACTCACCTTATCTCTATTCAATGTATATCCGAATTATTCCTTTATCTCTCTGATGTATTGTCAGATTGAGTGTTGTATTATGAGGTATTTCGAGAACTTATTTGATGTACTTTTGGATTTTCCTCACTTATCTGATGTATTTCCATATATTTCGTTATCATTCTGACGTATTTCCAGAATTTATTTATATTATTCGATGTATTATTGGATTTGTCTGTCTCTCTGATGTATTTCCAAATTTAGTGTTGAGTTCTAAGATATTTCCAGAACCAATCTGATGTATTTCTAGATTATGTCATTATCTTTCTGATGTATTTCTAGAACATACTTTGAATATCCCCCATTGTCTTTTCTCCAGTAAATTGTCATCCCAATGAGTCTTCACCCATTTGTCTTTGTCATTTCATGTGGTTCACCACTACCATATGTCTCCATCATTCCTCATAGGTCCATTTGTCATTTTTCATCTATCATAAAACATCATGTTAGGGTTCATCCCATATCCCAACATATCCCTAGCAAAAAAAAAAGATTCACGCATGCATAACATATCATATCATGTCATCTGTATTTAGGGACAAAATTCGGGTTCTTTAGTATTTAACTATCTCTCATGATGATCATATGAAGAGTTTCCTTCTTCATATTCTTTGGTTGAAGATATTTAAATAGGGGAAGTTATCACACCTCAATTTTGACCCTGAAGCATCCAATCGATACATTCATCATGACTTTCACATCATCTGTGTAGCATAACATGCATTTCATCTTGCATAATGCCTGAAATATTAACCTGAATAAATTTTCAGATCTATAGACAGACCAGCTGAACTAATTCTCAAATGTATGTGAAATTACCAGGCGAAAATTTTCAAAATCGATCTTGCTGACGTCAATTTTATTAATCGATTGTTTGCGTAGTTTAACCTGGCATGCTCGTTTTATTTTTTCAATTACTTTTTCGCTCGCGTTTTGATCAGCTTGAGCCTTTTAACTTGTTGTTTTTTATTTCAAAATTTGATCAAAATCTATATGTTTTCGATAAGTTTATTTCGCGATGATCATTTTGGTGCATTCAGTTTAATTTTTCGTGCATTTTTGCGCCCTGTTTTTTATTCATTTTGAGTCCTTTTATTTTATTTTTTTGTCAATATATAGAAATAAATAAATAGAGTTATCTATGTTTTGATGTCAATTTTATTCTGATTATTTTGAATTGTTTGAATTTTACTTGATTTAATTAATTTGATTTTGTTTTAAACTCAAAAGTTGTCCAAAATGGGAATTTTGGAACATTTATTTTTTTAAAAACCCTAGTTCTCATGGTATAAGTAGAATATTGGCCAATGAGTTATGAAGAAGCCGACGTATATACCACCCAAGCATATCCTTTCTCACTCAGTAGGTGTTTGAAAAGAGGAAAATGAAAGAGAACAAATGTTAAGTTTCTTTGTGGATACCATTACTGTTCATGTTACTTTCATGCAAACTCAATCTTCGTCATTAAAAACAATTACCACTCATACCATTTCTTTAATTTTTCTCTCATCAAATCACCAACAACATCTCTATCTTCTTCACTCAAAACCCATGTTTAACATGCTTCATACACTTCTTTCTTCTAAATAAATAACAACCTACTACCCATCAAAAACCAAACATGAAATAATACTATAAATCTCCTTATATAAAACCATATACTTTTCTTCCTCGCCACACCATACTACAGAAATCCATCACTATCATATACTCAACAAAACCACCTTCTTGCTACTATTCAACCGCCATCAAACACAACCATTTTTCTTTCACCACAACATAAAACAATCATACATACTTCATCTACAACCATGAACTCTTCCACCATTCCACAACTATAATCTTTCATTACCATGATACCAACACCACAACTCACAAAACCACCATTTTTTACCTCACTTCTTCATTCTTCTTCTCAACTACCAACATATCCAAACATGAGTTTATTAAAGTGTAGAAAGATATATAGGTGAGTAAATAAGAGAGGTTGAGATATATGAGAGGTTGTTGAGAGAAATGAATGAGAAAAATGTGGTTGGAGGGGGCACCGCCGCTGTTGGGTTGGTTGGTTGACCGCCCCTCTATTATAATATTCATCAAGAGAGAAGAGAGGTGAGCAGGTTGTGTTGCTTTCTTTGTTATTTCTAGTAAGACAGTCATCGAGAAAGGAAAAGCATTTTGTATGCTTTTGTTTCTATTGAATGACCATGTGTCGGTCATTGAGTGGCGCATTTTAATTTGAACTTTAATTACTCTTTCTCTTTCAATTACATCCCTCTCCTACTTTCAACATATGTTTTTGTTGTCTTTCTCTTGTTTTTTTTACTACTATTTTTATCATTTATTATTTTATTTTCTTTTATAACTAGGTTTTGTGTTTGGGCTTAGCCCATTTAAAATCTACTTTTTTTTTATGTTTACACCCCTTATTTCTACTTACTTGCTTATTTTTTATTATTGGATTTAGTTTAATTGTTTGATTTAGTGATTGAATTAGTATATTAATTAATTAGTTATTTTTTTTAATTATTTGATTATTGGATTTTCTCGTGGTTAGTTGATTTGATTAGGTTATCTCTATCTATGTTCATATGACTGTAAATATTTTAGTTGTTGTTGCCTTTTATTTCATTGCGATTTCAGAACTAAAATCTAATATAACTTTCAAAATTTGTTTAGATGCATATATTCGTTTGTTCGATTTCTTATAGAGCGATTCCTACATGAATCCACTTTAAATTTGATTAGAGCTAGATTCAATTACTTTTGACTTCGGCTTGTTTCTGATCCCTTGGCCTACTCTTGGGCCTTCTTAGAATGAGATCATTTTTGTTTACATTTACTTGTTTAAAGGTTTGTATTTTAATCGCTTTATCATATCCCCATTCGACAAAATGTACCCACATTCTTATCACGTGTAATAATTTTACCACTTTCTTTTATTTTTGTTTTGACAACATTAGTTAATTGTTAATTCAAGATTAGTGTAAAATCAACAATTTTCGAAAAGAACAAAAAAATAATAAGCACTTGATCCAACGTCAAGCCATTTTTCTCAAGTCAAACCATCAACCTTTTCAATCCATTTCATTCGTAACACAAATAAACGCTTGATCCAACGTCAAGCCATTTCCAAGTGAAAGGTCCGATCATAGTCTCAAGCGTTATACCCAAGTTGTAAGAGCTTGCAAGTCATAAATGTTTATCTTTCACTAAAAAATTAAAATGCGTCTCTCTTTCTTAATAAATTGGAAGAAAAAGGCTTCCTTGGTAAAAGGTCCAGTTATAGTATCGAACACTAGGCCCGAGTTGTAAGAGCTTACAAGCCATACGTGTTCATCTTCCCTTCAGAACACTTGTAAATATTCAAATCTTTTTCATAACAAAATTGGAAGGAAACGACTACCTGGGTGAAAGGTCCAGTCATAGTCTCGAGTATTAATCCCAAGTTATAAGAGCTTCCAAGTCATAAATACTCTATTTCCAACCCAAAAATAATCCAACAATGCAACTCTTTTCTCGCCGTCGTGCGATCTTCAAAAACCTTTTTCACATGAAAGATATTTTCGTCTCGAGATGACGCAAAACATTGCTTCATCCACAATAGTGTTAGTTGAGATAAGTGACATTTTCCCATGAATGTTGATATGTAGAAATCCATTCAATGTGATGCAAATTCCCGCTCCTCATCTATTTTGGGTAAGTAATGTATTCTAACAAATGCGGAAAAAATAGCTTTCACTAAAATTGACCAACAAAGAAGAATTTTCTACCCAAAACTATGTAGCCTTGAGTTCTCCATTACACCCAGAGATACAAAAGAGCGAGATTCAAAGTCTCGTTAGGCACCCTAATAAAAAATAAACCTTGTTGTCTTATTCTTTCCTTTAGTAACTCGAGAAGTATAACATTTGTAAGCTAACACTAACGCGCACAACTAATCAAACAGTTCTTGTTGAGTACAATGGACGTGAGGGGTGATAATACCTAATCGACTCTCGAACCCTGATTTGGTTGCGATGACCTTATCTCAGTCTTTCTTTTTATGGTTTTTATTGATATTTTCTCTTTCCCTCTTTTGGGAATAAACAGTTTGGTGGTGAATCTGTTCAGTCCATCCCGCGAGTGTGTGATTGCGCTTTGCGAACTTCGTGTTCTCATTTTCTGAGGTACAACACCAGGATAGTGAGAATGAATCCCTTAGCAGTTCCCAAGATAAAGAAGATGATGAAAATAACACAATCATGATAGATGTCGAGTATTCTCATGGTGCACCGGCAGGACCTTATGGACCCCCCGTCTTTTCAGTAGCACCATTTGCAGCATCGTGCTATCCGTGTAGGAAACCAACAATGCCTATAGCACCATACCAACAACCTTGGATCTCTCCTTATTCAAATCAGCGAGCCCAAGGCTGAGGATATCAAAATAAACATAGATCTCACAACAATCTAGAAAGAATGAATACTCCTCTTGATCCAATTCATATGACATACATTCAACTTATGTAGTCTCTAATTCAAAGCTCGTTGGTGGTTCCTAAGTCTCTCAAGAAGGTTCCATAACCTTTCTCGCATTGGTATAATTCCTATGTGCAATGTGGGTATCATGCTGGATTAATAGGGCACTCGATCGAGGACTTCAAAGCTTTCAAAGCTAAAGTAAAACAATTGATTAACAACAAGTATATAGCCTTTTGAAAAGAAAACCTGGTAGTGAATGTCAACCTCTCTCCCGAATGAGCACAGAGACCTTAATGGGTATCTCCTAAAGCCAGTGGATCGGACAGGAAGTCGTCCTCAACATTGGCAATCTTTGGGCATTTTTATCATTTTCATTTGTATTTTCTTTGTTCGTTAAATGCTATTTCTTTTTAAAATATTTTTGTTTTTTAATGGTAATATTAATTAAGTGATCATGCATTTTCTGGATAAATACATTTGTATTCTCTCTTGTTATTTTCCCTTCATATATGTCAAAAAAAAGCAATATCAACTTTTCTCCCATTCACTTATCTTTATCAAACTTTAGTTTAAGAAAAGATTTAAGGGAGCATGATGAAAACGAAATACCCAAAATTGTTGTGGTATGCTTTCAAAGAAAACTTTGTTGATGATGTAAGGCATTGTTTCAAATCCCAAAACACCGAAGAGATAAGGAGTTAATCCCTAGTCAACCACTTTGAGACTAGAAGTTGGTGTTTCTTTCACAATTAAAAATCCTTCATCTTAACCAGGGGTATGGTAGTTTGTTCAGTTAATCTGACTAAACATTCAAATTGCACGAGAAATCATCCCACCTGAGGATCAACCACATGATATCCTTCACACATATCTTGAAGTTTTGTAGAAGTCGTGAAAAGCCAAAACATTATAGTGGTTGATCCTTACCAACCACTAACAAGGAAATCATAACCTTTCAACGAAATTATAAAAAAAAAAAGAAAAAAGGCCGCTAAGTATAATACCACAAAATATGACTTAGTAAAAAATCAGGGCATTCTGATGGACCGGAAGCTTCGAAGAAGCGGTCCAGGACAAACTAGGGATACAAATTAATCAAATAGAGGTCACCAAACCCTCCATAAAGAAAAACAAGATTAGGTGACCACCATAGAAAGAATCAAAAGGTAACCAACAATCTTGACCAAAAACAAACTAATGTGACTTCCATTTCAATAAAATCTCATCTTGAATCCTTACTTTTACCCTTACATTATCAAACTCTCTTGATATTTCAATGCGTATGTTGAATTGATTGAACGTAGGACTCGAGATCATCAAGAAGAAGGGGTGGATTAAAATTAAATTTTGAGCCTTATATCCTTTTGTTTCGAAAATCGTGAACGAGCCCATGTTACAATCCTTAAAAGACCTAATTGAGGTAGGGTTTATTCTGAAAGCATACTACAGCAAGGTTGCCTTAACCTGACTCCAAAAGATATTTGCTAATCATTTGTATTTATTGCAACCTTCCAAAATGTGAATGGCTAGATCAACTTTGTGTTCTGATCATTGACCCATTCACTATGTTTCACAAATCATCGCAATAAAAATTGATTTCAAAATTTTGCATAAGCATTGCATTAAAATTACCATTTTTAATTAATTATTTTAACTAGAAGTCATCACTTAGCATCAGGGGAATCCCAATAATGTGTAGTCAGTTGAAGAACTTGTTCATGTGAAGGAACTCCAAAGAGTACATTGAGCCCACTCCCCAAAGGTCGGTCAATCAGAAGTCTTCCACTCCAAGAGTCGGTTAGTCAAGGACCACAACAAGATTCAAATATTGGGGAAAATCTTCTCAAGGTCATGTTGTGATAAACCACTTCCTAACTCATTTCAAGGTGAACATCTTCAAATGCCCAAAGGATAAGGTAAGATGAGCGACAGAGGGTAAAGTCCTATCAATGCCTTAAAGTTGTTCAAGCAAAAAATTTCATACGTCAACAATCATTGAGTTCAAGATGAGTGTCGGGGAATCATGATAGTATCCCATAAAATAACCTTTTCCTTTTGACAAAGAAGCTTTACTGCAAAATAAACATTCCATCTATTACCCACCACATGAGCATTTTGGAAACCTTTGAGTCATTGCATAAATCATTATCATGCATAAACTAGGTCGCTTCACTTTAGTGTCAAGCCATGCATCTCATCGCATTCATCGAGCGTAATCCCATAGCACGAAATATCAAAGAATAAAAGCCTGATCTTGCTTCACACCTCACAAAGGCCCAATCGTCAATGGCGTAACCCAAAATCAACATAATGTATACATTGATCATTGATACAACATAGATCATGCATAACTCGAAATGTATTTTGTGCTCGTCTATATTTCCATAAATACTTGTTGACAATCTAGGTATCCACACTTGTGTTGATGAAGATTTGTCCTATTGACAATCTAGGCATCAACATTTGTGTTGACGATGATTTATCTTGCTCACGATCTAAGCATCAACACTTGTGGTGATGACGGTTTGACAAGTTTATGATCTAGGTATCAACCTGCGTGTTGACAATGATTTGTCTTGTTGACGATCTAGGCATCAACATTTGTATTGACAATGATATGTCCTGTTGACAATATAGGCATCAACATTCGTATTGACGATGATCTGTCCTGTTGACGATCTAGGCATCAACGTTCGTGTTGATAACGATTTGTCTTGTTGACGATCTAGGCATCAACGTTTATGTTGACGATCTAGGCATCAACATTCATGTTGACGATGATCTGTCATGTTAACAATCTTGGCATCAACATTCATTTTGATGATGATTTATCTTATTAATGATCTATGCATCAACATTTGTGCTGACGATGATTTCTCCTGTTGATGATCTAGGCATGAAAACTCGTGTTGACAATGATTTTTTCTATTGACAATCTAGGCATCAACACTCGTGTTAACGATGATTTATCCTATTGACGATTTAGGCATCAACATTCGAGTTGACAATGATTTGTCCTATAAACGATCTAGGCATCAACATTCGTGTCGACGATGATATGTCTTATTGACAATCTAGGCATCAACGTTCATTTTGACAAGGATTTGTTTTTGTTTTCAATCCATTTTGCATAACATGGTCATTCATATATTATGCATAAAAGAAATTTCAAATTATGCATAGCCCAAAGTGTACTTCGCACCCATTTTGCTTTGACCCTGGTCTCGTTTGATTTTATATTCGTTGACCCTGAAATCCTATTTTGTTGGCATTGTTAAAGTCCAATGTTATCTGGCAGTTCATTTCAAAGTCCAACGCTGTCTGGAAGTTCATTTTGGAAGTCTAGCGATGTCTGGCATTTAATTTTCAAAGTCCAGTGCTATTTGGTAGTTCATTTTTAAACTCCAATGTTATCTAGCACCCTCCATTTGAAGACAATTTATATTACTGATGCCTATAGTCAAAGTCCAACGGTGTCTAAAACCCTTCATTTGAAGCCTATTTATATTAGTGATGCCTACGGGTAAAGTCCAGCGTTGTCCGGGACACTCAGAGATTGTGTTCTGTTTATCTTGGTGTTTCCTAGAAAGTTGCTAGTTTGACTCTTTCGTTGAAAGGAATTCCCCTAAAGATTAGATGTTTTTTCAATTTATAAAACTCCAATATTTTTGTTTGGAAAGATACATTTAGAAGAATCTCCAAAGATTTGCATGGACAGTCTTCTTGTAATAATACTCCCGTTTTTTTTTTGTCTTGGATGAATCCCCTATTAGGAATCTCCAAAATATTTAATTGGATGAATTTCTTGTGAGAAATATCCAAAACTATCAGATTATTCTAAAGTGTATGCTTGTCATCTCTAACAATCTGATAAAATTCACTTCGAATATTCCTCAATGTTGTTTCTCCAGCAAAATTGTTATCCCTAGTGAGTCTTTCACCCTTTTCGTCCTTTCCCTTTCTTGTAGACCATCACTACTACATATTTTCATCATTCCCCACAGGTACATCTGTCATTCTCCATCCATCATAAAACATCCTACTATATTTCATCTCGTATCACATCTTATCCCTAGAAAACAAAAGAGTCATCCATACATTCATAGCATTTCATTTCATCAGGGGACAAAATTTGAGTCCTTTAGTATTTAACTATCTTCCACCGTGATCATATGAAGAATGACCTTCTTCATATTCTCTAGTCGAAGATACTTAAATAGGGGCAACTTTCATACCTAAATTTTCCCCCTAAATCAATAAATCAATGTGTGCATCATGATATTTGCATCATCAACATATCATAACATGCATTTATTTCCACATAATGCTAAGAATGTCGACCAAAATAAAATTTTGTTTTATAGATAGACTGGTTGAATCGAGTTTCAATTACACATAAAATTAGTGTTCAAAAAATTTCGAGACCGGGCTTGCAGCTATCGGTTTTATTGATCTACGATTCGTGTAGTTTAACCCCACGTGCTCGTTTGATTTTTCTGATTCCGTTTGCGGTCGCATTTTGATCAGCCTGAGCCTTTCCAATAGGGTATTTTTTATTGAAAAATTCATTTGTACCTGTCTCTTTTCCAAAACTTTATTTTGCGTAGATCATTATAACGCGTTCATTTTATTTTTTTCGGGAATTTCCGCGCCTGAATTTTATTCATCTTTATTCCTTTTATTTTTGGTTTTTTAGTCAAAATAATATAGAATTAGTAACATATTTAGTTTTCTTTTTTTATTTTATAGAAAATATTTAAATTTTTTATTTTATTTTATTTATAAATTCATTTACCATGTAAATAATATCTAAAAGGGTATGTTTGGTAATTTAATTTAATTTGAAACCCTAAATTTCTCACTATATGTACCCATGACCAATGTTTGATTGACAAAAAAAAAACTAAACCAATTGCACTGTAAAGCGGCGTCACTTGTCTCTCTCTTAATTTTAACACCAAAGAGTCACCTCACCCACCAAGATAATCTTCCTCTCTCTTTTGAAAAAGAAGAAAAAGAAGGAAAAACTTTCACTTTAATACTGAAAATCTTCCTCTTCCATGATAAAAAAACCAATCACAATAAAAAAAATATGTTGTAACAAATAACTCAATCACCAAAGCACACCATGACAACACTTTTTTCTTTTCACTATAACAAGCATAACTCAAGCAACAAAAATCCAAGAACACAACCATTCACATAAACCACTATAATAAATCACAACCACTTCATTCCTTCATACACCAAGACCACACTTCATACCACACTTTATCTTCAAACACACAAGCCCATTTTCATCTATTCCATTCAACAATCATACAACAATGAAAATACTTCTCTCTACACCAAGATAAAACTTATGAAACCACCATTTCAAACATCCAACATACCACCATAAAACCAACCATCTTCTCTAAACACTCTCACCCACCACCATAAATAAACCACTCGCCGACATACCATTCCACCACACTAAAGCTCAGACGTCCACCTCATAGATGGATCACACTATTTTCCACCTCACCATAACCCATCATATTCCTTATCCAATGCTCTACACCATAACCTGTGATGCCAACCTCCATTGTAAAGGAGGAGTTCTTTTTGTTTTCCTGCAAAATAAAAAAGAATGTAAAGTAAAACGAGAGAGATAAGAGGTTTGAGAGAGACAAGAGATGAGAATAAAGAAAGAAATGAGACAAGGAGGATGAGGAGTTGAAAGGGGGTGTCACGCCACCCCCTACATCATTACACGGTGAGAGAGTGTGAGATATGAGAGGGAGATAGAAAGCATCGAGTGAGAGAGTCAAGAAGAAAATATTTATGTTTTTGTTATTTTGAAGAAAAAAAAAGATCGAGAGAGAATGTTGTAATGATGTGCCTTTTTTTTCTTTCATTTTTTAATCTAGGTCACGTGTCTAGTTTTGATTGGAGCCTTTTGAAATTTAAAAAACTTATGATGTCTTTCTCTTTTTTCCATAGCAGTCGCCCCCTCTCTAAATGTTTTTTTTTTCTTCTTTTTTTTATTTTCCCTTTTATTTATTTATTTTCCCCTTTTTTTTTATGTTTTTCTATTTTAGGGTTTAGAATTTGGATTGGCCTTTGGGTCTTTCCACTTTTCTCTTTGCATCCAACACTTTGCTTTCATACCCCTTTGTCTGAGTTTTTTTATCCTAACCCATTATTTGTTTTTTATTATTCAATTATTTATTCTTATTTAGTTTTTTTTTCCTTTTATTTTGAAAAAAAAACATTTGTTTACTTTTAAAAAAAGACAATTTCATTTAATTTTGTCAATAATTAATTTGAAAAAAATCAAAAATACTTTCTTACTTTTATTAAAAAATTAATCAAAGAAAATTTATTCCAAAATATTTTATTTTTATTTTATAATTAATATTTTATTTTTTCGAGGTACGACAAATAGAAAATGTGTCACTCACAACAACAAAAAGAGTACGAATGAATATTATAATATATTAGCATTACTCTTTAAAAATGCTAGTTTGACCCAAATTATTATATATGTTTCACCAAGGAAATTTGAAGTGTGTAGTGAAATGATGAGATGAGATATTATATCCGTAAAGTAAGTTTTCAACACGGTGCAAATGAGATTTATTTGGAAGGTTAACACTACAAAATTTAAGTTAGTGAAAAAATGAAAAGTAATGTGAGAGTGGGAATGAATTTGAATACCTGAAATGGTGTGCATTAGACTTATATACTAAGACTGGTTGGAATTGTCAGCGAGTGGTGCAGTGTGTCATATAGATAATCGTTTGATTGAGTTAGATGGTGAATGTTGCGTTAGAGGATGAAATCATATGCTTCTAGGTAAGATGAAGATCCATTTTTTTCCATACACTTATTTGATTGGATTTTTCTCTTGGGCGTTTTTTAATAGTCCTTGCTAACAACGTAGAACTGTTTCCCCTCAAGCCATTATTAATACTCTATAGAATGAGGAATTTTCCAAGTACATCTTTAGACTAGTTGTTAACAGGAGTTGGTGGAGAAACTAAATGAGATCTTAATAGCATTTGGAACAAATGCATTAGATGTCTTTTTTCTTAATAAACGATGTTTCTCAAGGAAATTCGAACATGTGTCCCTATATTTGATGGCAATGATATCCTCTCTTTTTAGGGTACTCAAGTACTCTGAATAGTTCACGATGAGATCTTCATCATTGGCAACGTGTTTTTGCACTTCCCAGTGTAATGGATTGCATAATTCACTTTTATTGAGGCATATATAAGGATTTTTGGAATTACTAGTTTATATTTATTCAATGATTTGTCAGATTTTGACCAATTCCCTTCTCACGCCTGTAACTTCTTATATTGTGGCCATTCTTTTTACATTTCTCTTCATATTTGACTAGATCGCGCAACTTTTTTTGGAAAGATCTGGAATATGTGGGTCACTAACAACATTCTTTAGAGGTAACATTCAAGTCTCCTTATTTCTATTATTTCTTTCTTCATTGGGGTCTTTAGAGAAAAGGGTCTATATAATTTTTTGGTCATTTTTATTTGCATTTTAATGATTTTCGGTCGTAGGTATGCTTTGATAAAAATGCCAAATTTATCTTTAAATCTACTTTAGGATGTTATTCACATTAATTTTTTAATGTGTTTATAGAATCTCATAATCCCTTGCAACAGGGACCTTTAACCCGAAGTTTGAAAGGCAGCATGATATAATGCTTCGGTGTGGATCAGGAGACGTTGGATATCACATTTGCTTTCACTGGTTATAGCGGTTTAGACCCTACTTTCACGAAAATGGTAGCTTATAAGGATAAATGGGTGATAATATGACCAGAGGATATGCAATAAATACGGTGGGTATGTCATTCCTCTTCAGGAATTCTTATTCTTCTTGAAAGGTTTTTAGCTCCCCTTCAATGATTTTGAGGTCGGCATGTTTAATCATTTATTAATCGCCTCACTATTACATCTAGTGACCTAGGCCTACATCAAAGTCTTTCAATATTGGTGTGTGATGGGATCTTTGTATGATCAAGTATACAAATTCAAAGTTATAATTGATAAAATTAAGAGTGTCATTCCTTAGATATTGTAATAACTTAAATTGGTTTCCAATTAAAAAGTTTTGAATAGTCATGAGAATGGAATAATAATGGAAATAGTTATCATAGGTTAACAACGAATATTAATAGGTTAAAGGTAAAAAAATCTTATCAAAGATGAAAACATGCTAACCTCTTCTTCTTTCTTGCATTTCTCGGCCTTTTCCCCTTGTTTTTTTACTCAGCCTTAGTCTCAACAACAACAACATATTTCATCTTCTTGGTATTCAATTTTAGAGAGGACTTAATGGTCCTCTATTTCTCTGTTGGGATAGGTTGTGTAACATGTTATGTGACGTCAAAATGGTAATCCTTTTCTTCTCCCTTATTTGGGATCTTTTTCTTTTCAGGGGTTTTCTTAATTTTTGAGCTCTTCATTTTAGTTGAGCTCTCTAGCACACGAACACTCTTCTTCAATTGCATTTCCTTTTCAAGTTCTTCAACTTCTACTAACCCAGGACCCATGCAGATCCCTAGAATGACAACATCTACATTTTGTTTTAGCATTTCTCTCATTTGATATTGTTTCCACGCTTATGGTGTTTGGTGATAGTAGGTAACTTCTTTACTCCCATCCTCTTCTTCACTTTGGTCATTTCTTCAGTTGGTACTTGAAAAATATTATAATTGTGCCCAACACCTTCTTCATTGTTCTCAGTACTCTCTCCATCCTTGTCGTAATCATCTCATTCATATTCAGGGTCTTCTTGTTTAGTTTCTTTCTCAAACTCTTATTCAACATCTTTTTCTTCCTAATTGACTACCACTTATTTGTCTTTCTCAGTTTGTCTGATCATGTCTTCAATCTCTTCCTCTTCAGCATCTTTTTGTGTTTCTTCTAACATTATTATTTCTTCCTCACATGGTTCAATATTCTTTAGCTTTATATTCTATTCCTAGCATTATATTCCATCAATATTTTATGCATACAAATAGTAGGACTAATCCCCTTGACATATTCCAAGCAATGACTCTCTTATGTTTCCTAAAAAATTCCCGAAGATGGAACCTTTGTTCCTCTGTCAGATACTGGAAATGATAAATGACAACTTTTGTGTTGACTCCAAGTAAGCATATTATAAGTGACGAGGCACTTGCTTGAGCTCCAATTTAGGTTGTTTTTTATATGGATGCACATTATATTTGATCATATCAAATTTCACTTCCAAGTTCTCATATTTTTTCTCCCATCCTATAGAGTAAGAGCGGTCCACTCACAATACCTTATTTCTCCAATTCCTAAGTGTCAAGCTCACCCAATTATTTTTCTAAATTATCCTTGTCCTTAATGAACTATTTTTAAATAAGTGAATCCCAACTAGAAATAAAAGAATAGGCATATATGTCTTCTTCTAGATATTTTAATTCATTAAGAACATTGAATACCATTTATTGTGCATTGACCCTTATGGTTAATTTCCCCTTTTCAACATCAATCTAGGTTATTCTAGTTACAAGGAAGAGCCTTCCCAAAATAATAAGTGTATCTTCATCAACACTAAAGCCCATGATAATAGAGTCAGCAAGGAACACAAATATGTCAACACTTACCAATACATATTCAGTTTTTCGTTGAGGGTAACAAATACTTTTATCAGCCAATTGAAGTGTTATAGTAGTTGGTCCTACATATCCAATTCCTAGATTTTTAAAGATGGATAAAGACTTGAGGTTGATGCTAGCCCCTAAGTCGCATAAGGCTCTTCCATAAAATGTATCTTCTATGTTGCAAGGAATGGTGAAATTTCCTAGAAACTTTAACTTAGGAGGTAGTTTTCCTTGAACAAATTGGCTGCATTATTGAGTTAATGCTATTGTAGGAAATTCCACACTCTCTTCCTTTTGTCAACACATCTTTCATGAACTTATATTAGTTTAACATTTGTTGTGTTTCCTAAATCAATAGCATATTAATGTGAAGTTGCTTTAGGATCTCCATGAATTTTCCAAATTGTTTCTCTTCTCTTGCCTTTTTAATTCTTTGGGTAAAAGGTGGTGGTGACATTTCTTGTAAAAAAAATTCTTGTGGTGCTGACTTGTAGCGTGTTAGAAGACACTTTAGGTGTCATTTCAGAAGTCTTTAAAGTGACTTGCATCGATTACAATCCTTCATTACCTGCCTTCTCAACCAATGGAGTTTTTTTGCACAACTGTTAGCTCTTCCTCTTCTTTTTTTAAAAGGAATTCTTACTTTCCCCTTGTTGATTTTGCACTTGACTTTGTTGGCTTGATCCTTCATACTCTTTACCACTCCTCAATGAAATGGCTTTTCAAGATTCAATATTCTTGGTTCTAGAAGTGGAAGCATGTGACTCAGTAAAGCTAGGTAGAGCTCCAATGGTTCTAGAACTTAGAGAATAAGGAATCTTCCATATCTGAGTTTCCAAACTTTTTATGCTTACACGTTGAACTTGAAAATAATTTTTGGTCTCTTGCATAAAGGACTTAAGAATTGATTTCAGATGGTTGTTTACATGAGTAGCCACGACATCGTTAGGTGTAGAAAAACTACGAGGGATTTGAGAAGCCTGCGACTTCAATTGGTTTTGATTGTTGCTCCAAGATAAGTTAGAATGATTAAACCAAGTTGGCTTGTATGGATAGTTGTACTTATTATTGCCCAGATAATTAACAAAAACTAGGTTTGTTGAGCATTCTTCAAATAGATGAGCTCTTCCACAACACACATATGCAACTTCACAGACATCAGTCACAACCTTGACAGGTTCAACAACTGGCACATTAGAGGGCATCAATATTTTTTTTTATCATTTGGTGAATTTGACTCACTTGAGCAGCAAGAGATATAGTCTCAGCGACTTCATGAACACCAACTAGCTTGCTTTAGACTATAGTCGTGGATGATCTAGTGATTGACCACTAATTAGTGTTAGCAATAATTCTCTCTATCAAATCATAACTTTCTTGATAAGATTTAGACAACAGGGCACCGCCATAGAATGCATCTAACATGTTGCCTAAATGATGTAATCTCATTCCTCATCTTAGCATTTTCAATAGGATGAAATATTTGGCTAAGAATTTCTTAGCTAAATCATTCCATGTGACTATGTAGTCTGGCTCCAAGAAATTTAACCAACTTTTGACTTTGTTCTTTAGAGAATATGGAAATAACCTCAATCTAAAAGTATCACATGTGACTCAAGAGATCTTGAAATTGTTAACAACTTTCAAAAATCATCTCAAATGGAGATGGGGATCATCAATAGCAGCATCTAAGTATATTGGTTAATGGCTTTTAGCATTTGAAACTATAAAATAAAAATAAGTTTAGTTGTACATAGCCGTACGATTAATATCCGACGATCATAACTACTTGAATGTGTTTGTTTAATGTCCTGCAAGGGGATTCAATTTCATTGTAAAGCCAAGAGTTGTAATGAATAAACAAAACGGTAAAAGAGTAGGCAAATTAAGTACTTCCACAGCTTACCGAATCAATTATATACCATCATAGATGTTACTAACACATTCCATTAACATTGTAAAGTAGGGTCCACATAATATGTTATGTAATTTACTCATGGCAAAGATGGGTCAGTATTATATAATTTGTAGAAGAAAACAAACATTGATGACCATTTCATAATCTTTATGCCTACGTTAGTATATGTTGGATTATCATTCATGTCTACCATTTTTATAATTCCTCCATATATTTTATGCATTTTATTTACCTCTCCTAACAAGGGATTAAGATGGGTGAATAATGTGTACAAACTGTAAATGTCCATTTTGTCTTTTTTAATGATATCCATCTCTTCCCTTTTTGTTGCTTAACTTGATCTTCAAGCAACATTGTTGGGACTGAATCTACAGAATCTGTATTTTATCTACTTTAGATTCTTATAATCATCATCTGTATCTTCACAAAAATAAAATAACTACGTTCATAAACTTATTTAGAATTTTTCAAAATATAGTAAATTCTGTAGTATCTATTAGTTTTAGTTGAATATCGATACTTTTTAAAGAAATTAAATCAAAATTTTAATTTATTTCAAAATAAAATAATTTAAAAAATTGACATGATTATTTTTATTAGATTAGATTATGGTACCCGTACTTAATTATATTCAATGATATGGAAGTATTCACCTTATAATTGAGTGAATAATTAAAAAAAATTGCTAAAATAAACCATAATTATGGATCCTAGATTGTAAATATATATTCACTTAAAACTTAATTTATGAAATATCAAAATTTTCACTTAAATTGTCTAATGCTATTCAAAATATACTCTTTAGAGCACCCATACCACTTCTAATAAGTGTTCAATTTTCATATAATAAATTAGATTGTCATGGTAAACAACAATTCATTTATTTCATTTTAGCTCTTATTGTAGATGGTGCGATCGTCTACAAATAATATTGTCGATTATAGTTCGACAGTTAAATAAAAAAACTCAATAATTTGTAAATGTGAGATTTTAATTTGTTAAATGCTTATAATTTGATAACCTAAAATTGAGGTTTTCTCAAATTTGTTTTGCAATATTTAATCGTTAGGTAAAAATTCTTATTTTCCTTTAAAAAAAATCACATAACTCATCTCATACAAGGTAAGAGGTGCAATTTTATATAATTTGTTTGCAATATTTGTAAGGTAAGAGGTGCAATTATATATATATATATATATATATATATATATATATATATATATATATATATATATATATATATATATATATATATATATATATATATATATATATATATATATATATATATATATATATATATATATATATATATATTAAAAAAATTTATTTCTATTTAATGTGAAACTTTAAATTTTTCGTATACACCCTCTCACACCCAATATTATTGAGTTTGATGAAATTTTGACTTAACTCATTTTTACTTGATCAACTTTTAAGATGTGGTGTCCCTCTATATAAATTCTTTATGTGATCAATCTTTAATCAACAAGATTTGAATTTTTTCCAATATTTTCTCAATACACCTCCTTCATGCCTAAAAGTATTGAGCTTGGTGTACATACAAATGACGGATGGCCAAAGTTAATAGGGTCTTGATACCAAGATAAAATTAGAGTTTGACTTAACTCATCCTTACAAAATCGGATTGTAAGATGAGAAGTGTCAGTCTATATAAATCCTTTTTAAGATCTATCTTTAAACAATGTGAGAGTTGAGTTTTTTTCAATGCACTCCTCACGTCTTGTACTATAGGGTTTGATGTGTGAATATAAACAGTGGTGACCTGAACTATTGATATGTGAGACTTCCTTTTTCCAATACGCCTTTTACGCCTAAAATTATTGGGCTTGATGCACATATATAAATGATGAGTATCTTAAACTAATAAGCTTTTGATATCATATTTTTATTTAAATTAGCCTAACTCATCTCTACAAAATCGAATTATCAAGTTATGGGCGATACTCTATATAAATATGTGATTTATATAAATAACAACCCTCACCTTATATACAAGTCGTTTTTCAGGAATAAGTTATGTTAAAAGGTGAGATAACTTAACTGCTATGTGTTAGTTGAGTTAAATGAATGTAAGTTGCTGGTTTAGCATTTGATCCTTAGCGGCAATAGTTATTTATATTTATGTATTAATATAAACAAATTGTTTATATTTATAAATCAATAACTTTTAAAAGAAGAGTGACAATAGATTAAAAGTGGTGATGCAATTCAATACATTTGTTGAGACAAACGTCGTACTAGGAACGAAGTAAATGAGAGAGAGAGAGAGAGAGAGAGAGAGAGAGAGAGAGAGAGAGAGAGAGAGAGAGAGAGAGAGAGAGAGAGAGAGAGAGAGAGAGAGAGAGAGAGAGAGAGAGAGAGAGAGAGAGAGAGAGAGAGAGAGAGAGAGAGAGAGAGAGAGAGAGAGAGAGAGAGAGATTTTATTGAAGAAACACAAGAAAATGATTCAGTTACACACACACACACAGAGAGAGAGAGAGAGAGTGGTTATAACAGTTTTCTATTCAGTTTCTCCAATATTAGGGTTTATATATTACAAGTGACATACATAACTATTACATCAAAAAAGTTCATAACTAACTTAAGTCATTTGCATGCTCGAACTGACTTTGACTACCACGTACACATTTTCGTCTACTACATGCTTGAGTTGACTTCGACTACTACGTACACAACCCAGATAAACCATGAAGATTCCCTTGTCGATACTAGATTTTGATCAAAAATACTACAAATCTCCACCTTGGAACAAACTCTAAAACATCAAGGGAACAAGCTGGCTATCATCATCCAGAGTTATCAGCTTCATACAATGAAAGAAGTTGCTATTAGGCAATGACTTGGTGATCATATCAGTAACATTATCTTCAGTCAAAACCTTCAGCACTCTCACTTCTCCTTTCTCGATTTTCTCCCGGACAAAATGCAGCCTAACATTAATGTGCTTAGTTCTCTCATGATAGGCTGAATTTTTTGACAAATGTATGGAACTTTGACTACCACATTTAACAGTGATAACTTGACATTGAATATATAGTTCTTTAACAAACCTTCCAAACCACAATTCTTCTTTCACAACTTCAGTGGGGGAAATGCATTCAGCTTTAGTGGTTGATAAGGCAACAACCTTCTGAAGAGAAGCTTTCCAACTAATTGTTGTGCCAAACATAGTGAAAACATATCCAGAAAGATATTTTATGGTATCCATACATCTTACATAGTCAGAGTCGACAAATCCTCCAATTTTGACTTTACCATCGCTCATGGCTCCACCATAAACCAAAACCTTACTAAGGGATCCTTTTATGTATCTCAGAATCCACTTCAAAGCTTGTTAGTGTTATTTCCCAAGATTGGAAATATATATGCTTAAAAGGCTCACTCCGTACGCTTTGACCGTCCTAGTACAAACCATAACATACATCAAAGAACCTACTATACTAGCATATAAAAGGCTATTCATATAGGCTCTTTCGACTTCAGTACTTAGGCTTTGAGTCGTACTCAATTTGAATTGAGGATTTGTTGGTGTTATTACAGGCTTTGAATTCGACATACCAAATTTGTCGAGAATCTTCTTCAGGTGTGTCTCTTGAGATAAGCATAATCTCGATTGCCTTTTATCTCTCTGGATATCAATCCCAAGAATTCTGGTGGTAACTCCTAAATCCTTCATGTCGAACTCCTTATCAAGTTCAACCTTCACCTTCACTACATCCTCGACATTGTTTCTTTCAATAAGGATGCCATCCACACAAAGCAAAAAAAACAACAAATGAAATTCCAAGTCGAAATCTTGAGTGAACACAATGGTCGAAATGGCTTTGAAGTCGAAATGGCTTGTAGTGAAACCTATGGTCGAAATGGCTTGAGCGAATCTCTATTTCATTGTCGAGGAGATTATTTCAGGCCATATATCCACCTATTCAATTTGCACACATAATCTTCCTTTCCTCTTTCTACACACCCTTCAGTTTTTCTCATCAATATTATTTCATCTAGATCACCATACAGGAAGGTTATCTTCGCATCCATCTGTTCAAGTTCTAGGTTGAACTTTTCCACCACTGGCTAACAACATTCTAATGGATATTTGTTTTACAACATGTGAGAACACATCATTAAAGTTGACTCTTTCTTTCTGAGTGAAACCCCTTGCAACCAACCTTGCCTTAAATCGCTTCGACATCACTCCTTCGATTTGTTCCTTAACCTTGAAAATCCATTTACTACTAACTAACTTGGCCCCTACGGGTTTCTCGATCAACTCCCCAGTGTGGTTATCATGAAGTGATTTCGTCTTATTATCCATGGGTTTCATCCATTCAGTCTTATTTCCACTCCTCGCATCTTCCTTGTAGTCTCTAGGTTCTTCATAAAAAACCTCACTAGTAGATATTAATTATTAATCTATGAGATCTGCATAACCAAGTCTCTGAGGTGGCTTGCTGACTCTTCTCGACTTATCTCTTTCCAGTAGGTATTCATTATCAGTCTCCTCATTTTCATCAACAACTTGTGTTTCTTCTTCGACTTCATATGGGTTATGCAATTCAACATCAACATGCTCCACCTCAACATTAAACACCTTCTATTCTAGCTCCTCTACAAAGATCTTCATACTTCGACTAACATCATCAGTTTTCTTGAAAGTCGTCTCAACTTCATTGAAAACAACATCTTGACTTGTGATACATCTCCTATGACCTGGCTCTAGGCACCACAACCTATAAGCTTTTACTCCTTCAAGGTATCCAAGAAACATACATCTCAGAGCTCTAAGTTCGACCTTGTCTTGCCTAATGTGAGCATAGGCTACATAGCTAAATACTCTAAGTTTGTCGAGATTAGGTGGATCTCTCAACCATACTTCTTAAGGTGTTTTCATCCCCAAGATAGTCGAGGGACACCTATTTATCAGCTCCGATGCAGTCACTACAGCCTCAACCCAAAACACTTTCTACAATCCAACGCTAACCAACATGCATCTAACCCTTTCTAGGATAGTTCGATCGAATCTCTCAGCTAGGCCATTTTGCTGAGGAGTACTTGATACAATCTTGTGCTTAGAAATACTAGACATAACATAATAGTTGCTGAAAGATTTATTGTAGAACTCAAGGCCATTATCGATCATCAACCTCTTGACCTTCCTGCGAGTCTGATTTTCGACCAGAGTCTTCCAACTTTTGAAATTCTCAAAAGTTTTATCCTTAGTCTTATGTGAATATCCATAACACTATGGAATAGTCATCAACTATGGATAAAAAATACCTTACCCCTGAGTGTGAGTGATTTCTTGAAGGCACCCAAAGATTCGCATGAATGTGATCCAGGGATCCATGTGTTCTTTGTTTGCCTTTGTTGAACTTCTACGTACATGCTTTACTGAACCCACAAGGTTCACAAAACTCCAGATTTTCGACCTTGTCACCATCTAGCAGATTTTGTTTTCCTAGTTTAACCAAACCCTTTTCACTGACATGACCCAACCTCATGTGCCATAGCTCTGCCTTCGACAAAGGTTTTGTGGATGCAATACCAGCTGAACCACTTACAACCTCAGCCTTAAGGTTTTACAAGTCATTTTTTCTTCTGCCTCTCAATACTTCCTTAGACCCTCTCATTACTCTTAGGATATTGTGTTCTCCATTGAAAGTATATCCTTTCGTGTCGAATTCACCTAGAGAAGTCAAATTTCTCTTAAGATCAGGTACATACCTGACTTTAATCAATAGCCTTATTAACTCAAGGTTAGTAAGCATCGTCGTCTTCTTCTTTTCTGTTAGGGCAACATCCATCTTCTCTGATCCTTTCAATGCTTGTAACAAACTCTGTTGAACCAGAAGAGTTTGCATCTTCAAGCGCCATAAGCCGAAATCATTCACTCCGATGAATTTCTAAATCTCATACTTCGTTGACGACATCTTGATCCATGCTCACTGTACTAATTTGCTGTGACAAACGTCATACCAGGAACGAGGTAATCATGTGTGTGTGTGTGTATGTGTGTGTGTGTGTGTGTGTGTGTGTGTGTGTGTGTGTGTGTGTGTGAGAGAGAGAGAGAGAGAGAGAGAGAGAGAGAGAGAGACTTTCTTGAACAAATACAAGAAAACGATTCAGTTACGAAGAGAGAGAAGAGAGAGGTTTTCTTGAACAAACACTAGAGTACAACCTATATATAGACTCCTAGTATATGTATGTCATGTATGATGATAACACTCATATATGACATACATAACTATTACATAACAAAGTACATAGCCAACTTCAGTCATTTGCATGCTCGATCTGACTTCGAATATAGCATGCACATCTTCGACTACTACATGTCTGAGTTGACTTCAACTACAACATATACAATCCAGTTAAACCATGAAGTTTCTCATGTCGAGACTAGCGTTTGATCCAAAATACCACAACATTGATATTTTGGTTCAACTTTATTATTTAAAAGATTTGAAATGTATGTTTGAAAATTTTTAAGATTATTTAATTTAGTATTCTTAATGTAGGTTAATATTTGTTAGAATTTGAGATAAATTATGGGTTTGAAGAAACGAACTATTTCAACTTTTAAAAATCGATTATGATCCGGGAATAAAGGCGGAGATACTCAAACCCATTTGAGACGAATTTTAGATTTAATTATTTATTCTCATTTGAGTTTGGGACGAAGAGCGACTATTTAACTAGAATTTGAGTTTGGATACGAAGAAGGTAAATCTTGTATCTGCTCTGTTTCATTGTCGTGCTTATCAGAAAGAGGCCGAAAAGTAACACCATCCAGATAAAGCCTATCAACAAGAGATTCTTTAAAATGGTTACACACATAATTAACAACAGTTTGACGATTCTCAAACACCACTTTAATCTTGTCTTCACCAATCTTAAGAGGGAAAATAACACTCTTTATACTCTTGCTTTTGACAAAAACATGAAAAAAAACACAATATTATCATCTCTTTACTTAAGCCACTAATTAGGTTTGTTTATGTGATACAATTGAGAATCTTTAATCCTTATAAGGACCATAATTCTGCAATGTCTCTAATCCTAACTCCAATCTCATCACTGAAAGACTCCCTTGATCAACTATAGAATCCAAATTGCATACCACATCACTCAAACACTTTATTTATAAGTCAAGATTATCAAATACATGCTTATTCTTTTAAAGTAATCTCAAAATCAATCCATTAATATCATTCTAACAATGAAAAACACCGAAAAGAAAGAAATAACAAAGATATCAAAGAGACGCTTTTAAGGTTTCAAAGTTATAATCAAAACTCTATAACAAAAACTAATAATGACTTTGTTGAACAAAAAAGAAACTAATAATTTTACTGTCTCTATCTATCTTTCTTGTGAATATAACTTGGAGCCGTGGGAACTCTGATTTCTACAATAAACAGTATTACAGCTAATATGGATTGTGACTTGTCTTCACATTCTTATTAATATTTCTCACTTAAGATTTGATATTTATTTTTGTTTTGAAAAGGACCATGCAATAGTGATTTCTAATATATATTTTCCAAAAATTACTTCTATTAAAAAGTTATATAATATTAACGGCAATTTTAACACTAGAACAATGTGTAATATGTGAAAAAAATTTAAGGATTAAGACAAAACAAAATGAATATTAAAAAACTATAGTACTATTATTTTTTGACGATTAGCTCTAATAATTAAGCATTAATGGAGCCAAAATATATCTTGAGTCCCCATGAAAAATGATAGATGAGTTAACAAGGGTTCAAATCAGTCAATTGGAGACCATCACATTCCATTAGTTTCAATGTCCTTGTCCACTGAAAACCTTTATACAAATAAATAAAGATCAAGTTCATTGAACTACTATGTGATATTTTCTAAATTTGGGACTTTTGATGTGATAAAATGATATATGCACTAAAAGTCTGTTTAATAAATATTAGATGAAGAAAATAATATTTTTGAGAAATAATTAATAGTCTCCGACTTTACACAATGATTTCTTTATCAATGTAGTTGTAAATTTATATAAATTTTAAATTAACCTCTGATTTTATGCACAATGTTAATCAAATTGATCATTTTATCGTATTAAATAAATAGTAGGGTTAAAGTTGATTTTATGCTATGTTATGCGATACAATAGTCTAAGTTTTTAAAATTAGTACGTAGATAAAAATAAAAATAACTAAAGATATTACATTTTAAAAAATTTAATTAAAGATATTACATTTTAATGCATGTATGTATTTAGAAGAAATTTGCCAGAATCTTGTGATTTTG
The DNA here is from genome assembly GCF_024323335.1 of Lathyrus oleraceus. NCBI lineage: Eukaryota > Viridiplantae > Streptophyta > Magnoliopsida > Fabales > Fabaceae > Lathyrus > Lathyrus oleraceus. The sequence goes on along the minus strand of NC_066579.1, from coordinate 12,520,042 downwards.
CAAAACTTAGATAATATAGGTTGATCACTCGCGGGAATTCTGTCAAATTCAAGTGGATATCTCTTGAGATTTAATTGTTAATCTTGTTCTCGATTTGTTAATTCTTTTTATGACAAACACATTTTTTTAACTAAATTTTGTTGGAAATCCCCCACAGCTTATGGAGAATTTCAATTAATCTTGATGAACAAGATTGTTATCACTCACACAATAACAATGAAAATAGAAGAAGAATTAAAATTCTGCGGAGTTTCTCTCTGCCCACAAATTGTGGAAAATTTCTTATTCACTTTGCAACTTCAAAATAGTATGAATTACAATGTTATGAATACTCTATTCACTTCATTACAAGAATAAGGGTTACCCCCTGTATTTATAGATTTATGTTAACTTGAACCTCTAGCAAAAACTCAAAACTATAAAAGTCCAAAATAGCTAACACTACTAAAATAGACATAAGTCGAAATTCTGTGTGAAGCAACATGTTTCGACACTTCGACACAGTAACACAACTCAACACCTTAAGTGATTCAACCCTTTCTTGTTCTGTCGAACAACCTGTTTCGTCACAAAGAATTAAAATTCAACAAATTTTAGCATAAATACTATATAGGAGGATGCAAATGAAAGTTTGATTAATTTGGGACAAATCCCAAAAAGGTTTTAGTGCATAATAACAAAAAAAGAAAAAGGCATACAAAACTATGGGCTTCAAAATTGAGGATTCTATTTAGAATAATGCTATTTTGAGACTACCATATATATCAATACTTATAACTTTTATAGGATTTATTATTAACCAATTTTATTATTGCATTAATCACAAAAAAATATATCTTATTAACCCATATTTTTCTTATAATTCATTAACTAAATTTATTATTTTATCAATCAATAAAATACACAATATTAATCAAATTTTAATATTAAATATAAAAAAATATCTTTACACCTCATTAAACAAGTTTTGATATAAATTATGAAATATAAAAAACAAAATTGATTAATAGAGTATAAAGACAATATCAAAACTTGACTAATCTTATGTATTTTATGAAGGATTTTGTCCTTCGATCAAGTGTAATAATTTAAATATAATTGAACAATTTTTTGAGATAAAATATTTGATAATATTAGGTGATCATAATGCTTTGCTAGAAGTCAATTATGTTTAGTTGGACAATGAGATTGAACCAACTACTAATATTATTGGGCCCTATAAGATCTCACAAATAGTAACATAAGGATTATATCGAGAGATTATGGATTGGAAGAGAAATGACATTAAAAGGGATGATTAAATCACATAATGTACGACATTATGGGCTTCATAATTTTTCTTCCATTTAACTCTCTCTCTCTCTCTCTCTCTCTCTCTCTCTCTCTCTCTCTCTCTCTCTCTCTCTCTCTCTCTCTCTCTCTCTCTATATATATATATATATATATATATATATATATATATATATATATATATATATATATATATATATATATATATATATATGCCTAAATGGCTAGCCCTAATGAGTAGCGGTCTTTTTAGAGTATGACTAGAAGAAACCTACAAAATATGGGCTCTAAGTTTAAGGTTCAAGCCTTATGATTTTTCTAGCTTGGCAGACCGAGTAATATGGGGTAGCGCATTTTGACGGCTCTAGCCCTCCATGAGCGGAAGCCTGCTCTTATACAACTCTAAACTAGGGACATTTATGATGAGGCCTTTCCGCTTGAATCTCTTCTGCCTCTTGGACGATAGCTAACCGTTCAACCGCGATTTGGGCGGAGAAATCTCAAACATACACTCTAGAGGAATAAGTCACTCTCTGAACGCCCTGTCCGACGACTAAACCTTAAGACATTTAATTTGGTGTGCTCAACGTAAGAGCTCCCGTAAGAAAAGGAGTCTTCAAGATTCCAACCTAAACAACAATCTCCCGAATCTCTCTCCTTATTTTTCACATTGCATCCTCGTTCTTCATCACATATACATAAAACCAAAAGGAAACATTAAGAGGATTTCAAAAAAAATGTAACAAGGGAGATAAGGCCATGGTGCCACTTGCCAAATATTTTCTTCTTCTCCTCTTATGATTTAGCATGCACCATCCAGCGGGTCTGAATGCACTTCTTTGGTCGACTTCTCGAAGTACCACCAGCACAACAAAGCTCCTTGCAGAAAGTCACCATCTGACTTTTCAAATTTAATTCCAAAGGATGTGTTGTCTTCCTTATAAGTGTACGAACCAGCTCCTGTTAGATAGTGGCTATGAGTCTAATACTTGTGAAACATATCTGAGCAAGCAGAGGGAGAATATGGCCCCAGCGACAGATCTTTGCATGTGCTTCCTTGGTCAAAAAAGTAACCGGGTAAAAAAGGTCGACAATATCCTTCCTGCTCTCAGAATAAGCTTCGGAGTACCTAATGGGTATCCTCAGAAAGAACAAACCATATCCACTCGCATGGTTGGGATTTCCTTGAATCTTAAAAATATGAAAAAACAATGTCACGATCAGTTTACCTCCTTTATACTCACACAAGTGTTGAAAGAATTTGATGAATGCCTGACTTACAAGGGCAACTATGAAAGGGGCGATCAACAGAAGGTTCTAGATTTTAACTTTGAATTCGTTGAAAGGGATACCATAACCTATGATAGATAACAAGCATCCTTGAGAAGAGACATTGCGCCTATTGTATCGGTTACGGATCCTCTCATTTTCATCCAAGGAAAATAAACCTCAATACTTTGCAAAACCCACGTCACTGGAAGCTTGATCAAACACACCTTCATGAATGAAAGTAGAAACATTTCTTAATATATTGGAATCCACCAAATCTCCTGAAATATACTTTCCATCTACTTGGTTGATTAATTATTGTATGGTTCAGTGTATCTTAAATAGAAATGATGCAGGTAGAACATAGTAAGGGAACTTGAATGGTCTAAATGACCTAATGGAAGAGCACAAGAATGAAGGGAAACACCCAGAAGAAAGATCGACCAAACATGCATAACTAGTATCAATAAACAAATTCGTTGATATAAATGAAACACTCTCAAGAAACGATAATAACAAGAACACAACATTATCTTCACAAATAACTTAAATAAAAAAGACAAAAGAATAATTTGAGAAGTCCTTTACATTCCATTAAACCCCTTAAGGTTGTGCGTTCAACAATGCACTACCAAGGGTGAAGATCTTGAAAACAATCCAGAAATAGTCAAAAACTCTAAAACAGGAATAATGTTACTGCTAATTAGTAAAGACGTGTCAATCTCACCTAACGTCCATTCCTTAGAGCAACAATGTCCCATATAGGGTGTCCATGTTAGTGGATCCCATGGTCGAATAACAAAGTATGTCCTAAACCCTCGCTCCACAAAGCAGATACAAGGACTTGAGAGACAACTATTCAGGACCGACCAAAAAACCAAAGAAGTATAAGCCCAATAGAGAAGTAAAAAGTTGCCACAAGAAGGGTAGGTATAATATTTCCCCTATGAGTTCCAGAGTATCCATCACGAGGATACCATACCATTCTCCCAGATCATTCCAACGTTAGTCTCATTCCACGCGAATGCAGTTACCAACTGTCTCCCATATTTAAAGAAGGAAACGCGCATCTTTTCGGATATTCGACTCATTCTCATTCAAATTCCATTTTTTTGTCTCTTACTGAATTGAACATTGGATTGATAACTTTGTAGGTAACCACATTGAAAACCGTAAATCATCACAACAAATTAAAAATTCACCCTCCCCGATCACCGTAAAGTTTCAGAGCACGACAAACACCCAACACCATAATTCGAACCCTAGATTATTATCATTTTATATATGAGATTAAAATAAAATGAGAAATTAATTATTATACATTGAAATGAGAAAGGAAACCTAAATTATTGGTTCATACTTCACACTTTTCATAGAATTATTAAGCAGATTTAATTTTTGCAAAATCAAGAGTCTTCTTTCCATCATGAGCAGTCCTATAGAAGTTATCCATGTAATCCTGCCACAAGACTTCTCTATAACCAGCAAACCCATCTTTACTCACCAATTCTGGAAATGGGCCAATATTCTCAGTAGGTATTGGAAGAGTAAACAGTGGAACTGATACTCTGGATTGTGTGGATGTTGTCATCACTCTGTGTTCAGAACTCTTATACTTTCCATTGCTAAGTATCTTCAAGTAAAACAATAAAAGGAATATTAGTAATGGTGTATAGAACATTACTACAATTTTAATATACCTTCTTAAAGTTTTAAATGTTATAATTTATTTATTTTTTAAATTATTATCGATATCTTTAAGTGCAAGTGTCAATTTTATATTTAAAGATATCAAACCTCTAAAGCATCACCAACATTGATGACTAAAGCTCCATGGATTGGTAGAATTTCAAGCCACTCTTCTTTTCCATCATTATTCTCATCTTCTGCTTTGACATATAAGCCACCAATTCCATCTTGAAGAAGTACTGTGATAGTTCCTGCGTCTGAGTGGCGTCCTACACCAACTGTGAGTTCTGGATTTGGACATGCTGGATAGTAGTTCATGTTAACCATCTTCATACCAATAAGACCCTCCATTTTTGACTCATCTAGTTTCACTCCTAGTTTACCAATTAATATTTTCAAGATGTCTCTAACTATCTTGGATGATAACTTCAAATATTCAAGTGCAATTTCCCTGCAAATAGAGATATAAATAATTCAACAAAACAAATAGTTTCTAATAAGTCTGCTATTTTGTGGTCCTTCCTATTTTGTTTTAGAACAACTATTATTTGGTTTATATTGAATTAGTCTAGATTAAATAATTTGATGTCATATTTAACAGATTAAAAGAAATATTATTCACATGTTCCAATAATTAACTAGTTGTGTTCAACTAATTAACGACACATTTAAAAAATATATTTTTAAATAATTAATTTATAAATATCAATAAATTGTTTATTATATATAATAAAAAAATACCAAAATATGTGGTATGAGATTGAGGATCTATTTGTTTTAGTTTTAAAATAATAGATTTTTTCTTTGAATTAATAAACTTTTTTTAAATGTTACAATTTTTTTAAATTCATGTTTTCAAAATTAAAATATTAATCTTGTCATTCTATAACAAAAATATATATTATTGAAAATCAAAATATAATAAAATTTATAATTTTTAAAGTATCTCAAAAATAAATTTTATAAAAAAACTATTTGATATATCTTTAAAATTAAATGATTTTTTTAAAATTTTTGATATCCAAAACATTTTCAATAAAAAAATAAAATATTTAGAATAAAATTTTAAAAATAATTATTTAAACCATACTTTATTTCATTTGAAGCTTTAATGATTTTTTTTATAAATTTCTTTTAAACAAAAAAAAGGTAACAATATTAAAATCATTTTTTAGAAAAACTTAAACAAACGGGCTCAAAATCTTAGACTAATAGTTTAAACTCATCTAATTTAAATGAGTTGAGTTATTTCATCTTCACCTTAAAAAAAATATTCAATTGTTTGAAAATTTTAAATTTAAATTCTGATCAAAATAGTTTTTGTTAATATTTTATTTAACTCGCAATATTCTAGAATTCCATATACCTTATTTATAACAATCATAGAGTCCATTTTTTTTATTCACGAACACTTATTCAAATAATTAATATTTGTACAAATAATATTTCGATGACTCAGAACTTTAACCTAAAACTTTTAACAAAATATTCTCTTAATCAAATCATCAAATTATTAAAACAAGAACAAAATAAGAAGATTAATAAGAATAAGAAAAAATTCCATATTAAATCACATATTAAAAGAGGGCTAAAATCAAAATAAATTATGAGATATATATATTTAATAAAGTAGATGAACTTACTTGCACATATGAGGCCAATATTGAAGAGCATCTTCATCACTACTATAAACCATATTAATATAATCTTTCCATTCCAACACTTTTTCTACCTCAGGTACAAAACTAGTCTCATATCTCATCTTTAAACTTGGACTCACACTTTTGCGGTAAACAACTTTCTCCTCTGGTGGCATGTTGAAGAAAGAGTGTGCTGAATCTTTAACTGATTCCAACAACTCCAAAGATACACAATGATTCACTACTTGAAAGAATCCAAGTGTTTCAGCCGCTCTAACAATTTCATTCACCACTTTTTCATGTTCTGGTCCATTGAGTTTTGATAAATCAATAGGTGGAATCTCACAAGGTTTTGAGTCTAGTTTGTTGATTCTTTCGGTTATGGGTTGTATGTACATTTTTGGAACATGTGATAAACCTGAGTCTACTAAGCCTTTGATTCCATTTCCATCTTTTACAATAAAGTTGTACAATGAATTTGAAGAGTTTGAAATTTGAGACATGAATGTGCAATTTTTTGTGGCTTAGGCTTGTGATAGTGTCTTGAATTTTTTGGATATAGAGGAAAAATATGAAGAAAAAAAGTATTTAGAAATGTAACATAAGTGGGATGCTTTTGTAGCAATGTCTGACCTAACTTTCCCATGATGGAAAAATTACATTTGACTTCGAGTAAGTTGTTGGTACAAGTTTTTATTTTAGAAATTAGACTTTTCTTCTTTTTAGAGTATTGAACTAGCAGAATACACATTCATTCACACATGTGTACTGGGTTTGTGGTTTTATATACAATTAAGTGGATATTATAAATTTTAGTATATTTATAAAATTTTGTTTATTTTGATATAAAAAATCTATTAAAATATCATTATTTTAATTTGGTGAGTGCAAGTGACAATAGCTAGAAAATAATTTGAGGTCTATATCCTAGAAACAATCAAAGAAGAACAACGACACAACATAGACATAGAGTATGTGGTAACAAGCTGAACTAGGACCACCGGGACCAATAGTGAGTAGGCCACTTTGATTAAATACTTTTATTAGAGAATGAGAAATTCTAATTATTAAAGGAGAGAATGAGAAAGAGTAATTATTAAGGGTGAAATGTAGGGATCACTTATTATTGAGATACCAAGGGTATATATATAATTAGATTGAGTGAGGTATAAGTAACACATAAAAAAACATAAAATTCCACTGTTGTAATTACTTATATCCCCATAATAATTGGTTACATAAAATTCCACTGTTGTAATTACTTATATCCCCATAATAATTGGTTACTAAATGCTATTGTTTATGTTGTAAACGGTTACAGACAAAGCATAACCGATTACCAAATGATTTTGTTTGAGTTGTAATCGGTTACAGTTCCACAGTAATCGATTACACACACTTGAATTACACTTCTCACATAACACACCACCTTAGTTCATGTGTTCTCAGTCTTTCATGTCCATATGCTTCTTCAATTTTTTGAATACTTCAATCAACAGTCCTTTGGTCAGTAAGTCGGTCACTTGGTCTTCACTTTTACAATACCTCAACCTCAGTCTTTCTTCACTAACAAGCTCTCATAGGTAGTGAAGCCTCATCTCAATATGTTGCTTCTCCCATGTGCAATGGGGTTCTTAGCAAGATTTATAACGAAAATGTTATCAACCATGAGTGTTACATCCTTCAACAAATTTCTCAACCATAAGGCTTGACACACACATAACGACGCTGTAATATATTCGACCTAAGAAGAAGAGAGTGTCACTATTGGTTCCTTCTTCGAACACCATGAGATTGGTGTTTCTTCGAACATAAAGATATATCCAGATGTGGACTTTCAATCATCTTTATCTCCACACTAGTTGGAATCAATATATCTAAGAACGTTCCACTTTTTGCCCTTATCCATTGCGCGAAACAAAATTCCCCAACCAATAAAACCTTTGATGCATATTATAATCCTCTTGACTGTTGCCAAGTGAGAACCCTTCGGTCTCTCCATGAATTTGCTCACAACTCTGGCACTAAAATACAAATCTGGTCTTGTATTACACAAGTAACATAAGGATCCAATCTTCCTCTGATACTTAGTCAGATTAACATCCTGCTCGTGTTCATTATTTGACAATTGCAGCCTCGGTTCAGTAGGAGTAATGGAAATGTTATAATGTTCCATTTTAGATCTGTTCTTTTTCAAAATTTCAAGAGCATACATCGTTTGGTGCATGAGCAGTCCACTCCTGGACTTTTGAAACTCAATACCAAGGAACTATGTCATGCGGTCAAGGTCAGTCATCTCAAATTCCTTCATAAGCTCACTCTTGAAGTTAAAAATGTAACCTTCATTGGTGTCCGTAATAAAAAAATCATCTACATAAAGACAAAGAATTACCATCCCTTTATTTGCATCCTTCTTCACATACACACCATGTTCGGATACACATTCGTTGAAGCCAGTCTCTTTTAATAAACCATTTATCCTCTTGTTCCAAGCTCTCAGAGCTTGTTTTAAACCGTTCAAAGCTTTTTTCAATCTATAGAACTTTGATTCTTGGTTTTTCACAATGAAACATGGGGGTTGCTCCAAATATACCTCCTCTTCCAACGGTCTGTTCAAAATAGCAAATTTGACATCCATTTGATAAATGGACCCATTGTTGTCGTTTATAATCCCAACAACCAATCAAATGGTATCAATTATTGTTACCGGTGTGAATACTTCCTCAAAGTTTATTCTCCGTAACCTCTCCTTTGATATTTACTTTGACCTTATATACTAATTTCACACCTATAGGTCTTTTCTCTTAAGGCAAATCAACTAGCTCCCAAGTCTTGTTGTTCTCAATCGATTACCACTCATCCTTCATAGAAAAAATCCATTTTGGATCACTCAAAGTCTTCTTCATTTTAACAGGTTTGGATTCGTCTATAAGTGAAAAATAGACGAAATCACCTTCATCATTAACTTAGTTGTCTTGGAATAGATCACAATCTTAGAGTCTTGTAGGAAAACATCTTTATTTTGTTGATCTTCTCATGTTTTCTTAAATTCGGGCTTCAACGGGGGTTGTTTGTGCATCTTCAAGCACTATAGGAATTAATTTTTCACTAATATAACTAGTTACAACCTGTTGGTAACTGGTTATAGGTTGTTGCACTTCCTTTATTTCGTCGAAAATAACGTCCCTACTGATCAAGATTCTTGATAACTCGAAAACATGTCACATTTCCAGCTCGATTCACATGCAATTTTGTGTCATTTGATATTCCTTTTTATAGTATTATGTTGGTATTTTGTGTCCATTTCAAATGTTTTACAAGTAGAGGTCTTCGTGCAAGAAAACAATGTGAAACGGGAGCAAAAGACACATTTTTCACTGTCATGATGGCCCCGCTCCCAACATGACGGTCGTCATGACCTGTCAAGGGCAACCCGTCATAGAAAGAAGACAAATAGAGAAGAAGACGTGTCCCAGCTTGATGACGGGTATGTCGTCATCTGGATGACGTCCTCCATCCCTCCCTACCTCATGAAAGACGGGTCATGAGCTTAATGCACAAATTTTTCGCCCACATATCAAGACTAGGCAAGAGGCATTTCCACCATTATCTCCACTTTCTCTTACACGATCTAAGGCCCCCCAGTACGAGTTTAGACATTATAAATATGAATTTTATAAGAGGAATCCAAGCTTGGTATTATTGTTTAGGCAGAAAAAACACTTTTGTAAAAGTAGTAACTTTCTCACATCGAGGAATTACTGCAAGTTTTAGTTTGAATTTAAATTTTATTTGTCTGTATTTGGATTGTTTGCACTGCAATCTTGCTGGCATAGTTATTCCGGATTTTTATTCATGTTTTCATTTGTACTAGTTTGGAGCACTTAATATTATTACTATATTTTCATCATTTAGGTTCTTTACTTCTTTCTGCCACTTGTTACTACTTTTTTATTTATTGTACTTGCACTTGCATGTGTTATTTTAATATTATTATCATTAGGTGGTTAGAATTAAACTTGAATATTATTTACAATCGTCTCTACATATTAAGCATGTTAGACTAATTTTGCCGAGTTCGAAATGTGAGGACCGTCGTATCGACAGTGTTCGAGTTAAGTCATTGAAAATTATAATTAATTAAGAATTATTTCTGGCCTGAATTGTTTTATGTTTTTAACTTTAATGTTTTTTGCGAAAGTAGAAACATAGAGATACCTGTTTCGATTCAAGAGAACGAGACCTTTATCTAATGGTAGGAAAATTCAATTTTCAATTTTAAACATTATGAAAGCATTTTCTAGTTGATTAAGAAAAAATCAGTTTTCAAAAAGGAAATTTTAAGAGTATAAGAGGAGACGCGAAAACGGGTGTTTATATGCTTAAAATCTAATACTAGACGTGCGAAAGCAGACCGTACCTTTAAATTAATTTTTCTACCTTAAGCAAATTTTCAAGTAATTAAAAGTGATTAATTTCCAAAAATACTTTTTGTACTGTAACACGTTGAACACACAAAAGTTGGCAGTTAGATTACAGGCTAAAATTCGGTTTCGGTTACGCGAAAGCGAACAATTCCTTAAAAATTAATTCTTTTTCTACATGAAAATATTGTCCAATTTTAATTATAATTAACGACTTTGCAAGCAATAACGGTCGACAAGAGTCACATTCCAATCTCCTGTCTCATAATTAATTTGAAAACAACTTTTGTTTTCCTTTGCAAACAAAAACAACCATTCATCGCCTTAGATACACATAGTAACGATAGACAACGATAGTTGACATTGGCCTCTGTGGATTCGACACTTTTTATATTATAACTGATATTTCTGTGCACTTGCGGACCTATCAAGTCTTTGGCGCAACTTTCGGGGACCAAATTAGTCAATGTCGTGACTCTGTTGTTGGGTCGTATAGACTAAGACACACTTTTTCTTATTTTCTTTCCCTTTTCTGCCAAGTACCCGCAATTTCAGGGACGAACTAGAGCAACTTATTAACGAGATCGAGTGTTTCTTCATATTAGACGCCAACTGAAACAACGTCACGCTCAATACACTACCCCAATGGTTGCACAAAATGATGAGCGTCCTCTTAAGGACTTTTTTGTCCCATATGAGAATGAGCCACACTCCAGCATTATTAACCCTAGGATTCAGGCTAATAATTTTGATCTGAAACCCTCTCTGTTGCAAATCATGCAATAGAACCGGTTCTCCGGTAGCCCAGCGGAGGACCCTAATCTGCATCTTTTTGTGTTCATATAGTATGATGACACATTCAAAAATAATGGCATCGATATAGAAGCCATTAGACAATGTCTTTTCCCTTTTTTTTCTAAGGGAGAAATCTAGAGCTTGACTACAATCCCTACCATTTAATTCCATGAGCACCACATGGAATGAGCTTAAGTAGGTGTTCTTAGCTAGATATTTCCTGCCTAGTAAGACAACAATATAAGAAACCAAATAACTTATTTTAGACAAGTTGATGATGAATCCTTTTTTGAAGCTTGGGAAAGATATAAGGACATGATGAGACTCTGCCCGCATCATGGTCTAGAGGAGTGGTTGATAATCCAAGCTTTCTGTAATAGTCTTCTCTATAATACGAGGATGACAGTTCATGTTGCGGATGGAGGGGCTCTGATGGATAAGCCCTTCTCTGAGGCCTACCAACTCATAGAAAATATGGCCCAAAATCATTATCAATGGGGAAGCGAGCATGTTTTAGTTGAAAAGTATCACCCTAAAGGTGGTATGTACGAAGTGAGATGCTTAGATCACTTGAGCGCTAAAGTATATGCCCTCACTCAAAAGATCGACAATCTGACCATTACTTATGCAGTTACCGTAGCTGTTGTGACTCCCAACTATGAAATTTGTGGAGTCTAAAGACATGTCATTGCTGACTATTAGTTATTATCTGAGTCTACCCATGACCAGACTAATTATGCGTAGGGGAACCCCTATTCCAATACGTATAATCTTGGATGATAAAATCATTCAAATTTCTCCTATAAAAACAATAATGCTCTTTTTTCACCTAACCTTGCACCCTTTTCTCCTTCTGGCTTCCAAAATCATAAAAGAGTCCTTGTTGCTCCTCCTGCACCTAAAAAGTCTAATATGGAGCTAATGATGGAAAGTTTTGTCATGTCTTAAACTTAGCAGAATAAAGAGTTTATGAACCATACTATTCATACAAATGAGATCATTAAGTAGTTAGAAAATAAGGTAGATGCCATGGCCACACATAGGAAGATGCTTGAGACTCAGATCTCGGAAGTAGCCCAGCAACAAGCAACCACTGCTTCCCCAAATGGAATATTTCCTGGCCAGCCATAGCTTAATCCTAAGGGACACACTAATGACATTACACTACAAATTGAGACGGAGTTAGACGGCCTCGTTGATCATAGAGTTAGAGACTAGACCATAAAAATAAGTGTAGAGAAGGAACCAAAGAGAATGAGGCAATTAATAAGGAACAACCATATATATTTATTACTCCTTATAAGCCTCCCATTCCATACCCTTAGAGAGTGAGAACTAGGAACTAGGAAATTGAACTAGGAACCACAATAGTTGTGAATTTCTAACATGGAGAGAGAGAGAGGGAGAGAATGAGAAAGAGTAATTATTGAGGGTGAAATGTAGGGATCACTTATTATTGAGATACCTAAGGGGTATATATACAATTACATTAAGTGAGATACAAGCAACTCACAAAAAATAGAAAATTCTACAATTGTAATTGGTTACATCCAATGCAGTAACCGGTTATTGAACGATATTGTTTCTATTGTAATCAGTTACAAAGAAAGTATAACTGGTTACTAAATGATTATGTTTGAGTTGTAACCAGTTACAGCCCCACGGTAACCGGTTATAGACACTTGAGTTACACTTCTCACTTAACACTTTTAACCATGCATGCAAAAGCCCACATTATCATGTAATATTTTCGTCCAACAATGAATAAACACTACTACAAAAAACACATTTTATCACGGTTGAAAGAAGGATATTGCCACAGTTGGAGATCCATGGTAACAAAGGGTTTGGTAATATGTGTCCTCTTACAACCACATGTCGGTAGCTATAGTAAAAATATAATAGCGTGTAACATATTACTACAACTGAAGAAACCAATTATAGTAAAAGGTGGCATATAAAATTTCACCACAGTTATAGCTTCCAATTGTGGTGATATAACCACTTGAGTATATTATAATTTATGTGGAGTGTTTATTTTACCAACTACCCACTAAACATATAACCTTTCAATCTCATTTAGAGTCAATAATAAGTTATATTAGAATATCAAGTTACACTAATCAATTATTTCAAACTTTCTGCAATCCATTATCTGTATCCCGCTCTTTAACAATTAAAATATGGTTCAATGCTTCTAACTTTTCAACCAACATTTCCTTATCTACTAGTCCATTCTACAAATTATTAACTTTGCAGACATAACTAGTAAAGAAGGAAGTGATGATTGAAGAACTAGAAATATTTAACCAAATTTTAATCGTCAAAGAGTGATATAGATAATGGGCTGCAGAAAGCTCGAAAAACATTGATCAATAAAAATTGTTTTCTAATATACCTTAATTTTTTATATTATTATTTTCTAATTCAATTCGAAAGGATATATATATATATATATATATATATATATATATATATATATATATATATATATATATATATATATATATATATATATATATATATATATATATATATATATATATATATATATAAAGGAATAATATAAATAATAACATATCTATACAAACACATCATAAATAACACAAATATGTATCAACAAAAACTAACTACTTACCTTAACAAGACATCTACAATAACACAAACCATAATATTATCAACAAACATGTATAAAAAAATAAAAACTTACCTTAACAAAATATGCATACCTCAATAAAAATTTCAACATACCTAAAAAAACATCTACAATAATAAAAACAACAACTTACCTTAACAAGACAATAACATACCTCAACAAAAACATCAACATACATAAATAATAAAATCCATAATAACACAACCAACAACATATGACATATACCAAAAAAACAAAAAAAGATACCTCAACAAACACATTAACATAACTCAACAAAAACATAAAAAATAAAACAAGTCAACATACAACCTTAACAAAAACTACGAAATAACCAAAGAAAAAAAGAACAACATACAATCTATAAGGGATCGATAACAAGAAATGTAGAGGAACAAAAGTACACACAACATGCAACCAATATAAAATGATGTTATCAATCACTTACAACAAGAAAATATTAATAGTGGAAATGTCTAATGTACATAAAATGCGAAGAGGAAGTCAAAGAAATAAATTTAGTGTTTGTGTGTTGTATGTTTTGTAAAAACTTTCCTTGATCCATACGAGTTGAAGAAGATATGTTGGATTTTGTGAAGAAATGATATGCAAATGTTAATGGAGATTGGGATAAAGCGTGAGGGAGATGTTAGGGTTTTGCATTATGAGAGATGCAACTGTTCTGTATAGAAATTAGAATTTTTTTGCTTATATAAATAATACTTTTCATCACAATTGATACTACTAACCATGCTGAAATATCTATCATTTTCACAACAGTTTCTTTTATAGACCATGCTGAAAACTAGTTTAATTTTTATAGTAGTGAAATTTTTTCACCTAATTCTTTTATTTATTATCATGCAAAGATAGGTAATTAAAACTAAAGTAATTAAAACCCCACAAAAAACTACACAATTAAAGACAACAAACTACATAACAAAAGAGGTGATCCGAGTTTAACACCTCTTGGTAGCTAGCCATTCTATAGCACAGGACGTGAGCCCCCATTATGTTATCCTTGAACATGGTGTAAACTTCCGGGTAAGGAAGAGCAGGAGACCCTTGGTCAGGCACATTCCTCAGAGACGTTCAATAAAACTTTTGAGCATGACCTCAAACAAGACAACATTTCAAAGAAGTTATCTTGGGAGATGAGACAATACGCTGAAAAGGTAAATACCATAATAAGTGAATAAAGAAACAATACCTCACAATGGAATAAAATAATAACAATGCATGACCATTTATTTAACAATAAACAACACCTGAATAAAGGTAGCCTCTAAAAAAACACCATGAGTCTTGCTTTTGATGGATATGTTCTCGGGACATTTTCACCTTGGATGGAAAAATTCCACCTTCTTTAAAGCATTTTCAAAAGAGGTATGAAATACAGAGTAGTCATGTTCGAAAGAATTTGCATACTCTTTAAACATGTCGATATTTTTGAAACGCATCTCCAGAAGGTCATTTTGTGCCTTCTTCCAACATTCACAGGCGGTCTCAGAATTAGATAATGCCTTCTGAACCGACGACAACGTGATATCACCCTCTCTGATTCCCAAATCCAAGAACTATACTTTCTCAGTAATAGGTGATGATACCAGAAAGCTTGCACCTCGTCACTAATTTATTTCAAGAGGTTTACTGACTTAAAGAGATTATCAAGAAATCAATCCCACTTTATAATTTGGGTACCAATACATTCCTCGTTGCGTGTGGTATAACTTTTACCTGCATCACGAAAGGCCAAGACAACTAAAGTTTGATGCGTGTGGTATAACATTTCATTCATTCCTTCTTGAAGAACAATTTCCTACTTGCTCGAGAAATATGCATAATCCTCTTCAGAAACAAAAGACCAAAGCAAGCCAGAAATAACAATGACAAGCTAGTTGGGATCACAGACGAACTTCCACAAAGATCCTAACTTCCCACGTTCAGATCCACTCTTTAGGGTTGAATTCGTAACAAGGCATTCTTTCTTGACTTGTCTCCTCGGGCGGCCCTAATGGGTTGTATGTGGTGGTGGATTCAAAAGACCCTATGTTACAGATTGACCAAGAGGGTTTGCACCTCAAATCATACTAAAACGAAACTAACAAAATAGGTGGGATTGGCATGGCTCCTCGAAGTATGGACCTCGTCCGGAACTAAAAAAGAAACAACTTCAAAAAGAGGAGGAGTAATTTTGGGAATCCTCTTT
Source organism: Lathyrus oleraceus (assembly GCF_024323335.1). Lineage (NCBI taxonomy): Eukaryota > Viridiplantae > Streptophyta > Magnoliopsida > Fabales > Fabaceae > Lathyrus > Lathyrus oleraceus. Next base: position 12,504,073 of record NC_066579.1, on the reverse strand, counting down.
ATTTGAAGCATCATTTTATAGTAATCCATCTTATCTTCAAGCAAAAGGAAAACAAAGAATATAAACACTCACTTTGAAACAACGGGACAAATAAAAATAAATCTTCTACCCCCTCACCAAATATATCATGCATTTTTTGTTTGGTAGAGGTCTCCACTAACAAGTGCATCTCTATATATCATTTCTTATGCTTCTTTGACACCACTACAGAAGACCTGACGCCATCAGCAAAGCCCAAACCTTACCAAAAATCTACTAGCTTGTTCTTTAAATAATTGAGATAAATAATTAGGGAGGTAGACATAAGTTCATGGCCCGACAAACATTCATAAAGGGGAAAAATGCATCCTTCATACTTGCTACACAACCTTTCATCCTCTTTCGGAGAAAGTACCCTCAACCAGAGGAGGAATCCACCTCAGTGAAATCATGATACATACATCCTTTATCGGTGAATGCGTAAATGTTGTCCAACGTCTTCTGATTCACCCATGCCACATGGTCATCTCCCCGCATCCCGAGTAGTTTGACAACTATTTCGGTCCATTTTAGTTTTATTTCCGACACATAAAAATATAATTATTGTAAATATAAACACGTGATTGAGATTTCAACCACCACATTACTTCACTTTCTACGAGGTCACAAATAAAAATGTGACGATACGCCCTGATGTAAGTTTCAGACTTTCGTTATTATTTGAAATCGCTTACCACATTGAATTCATCAAAGGCAAAGACTGAAAAGAAAAATCTCTGAAAAACTTTCTAGAATCAAGACCATAAACCATCTCTTCATTCTCAACAATAATATCACGCAAGAATCCCGAGAAACGATAAGTACGTACATAAGAAAAATAGATAATTTTTGTTACCTTTAAAAATGGTGATTTCTATAAATTCTATATGAATATTTTTTTAAAGATATTTTTTAAATTATTATCCGTGACTAAATTCTCTCTTTTTTTATATTGTTCTCTCATTTAATTTTTTTAAAGTATGCACAACCTAAGGTGACTTTTATAATTGCATTATTGATCCAACTTGATTAATAATTCCAAATAAGTGCGAGTTCAAATCCATAACTTGTTATTTATTGATTTTTATTAATGGAATTTCTAAAATTTATTATATTTTTTCTACTAATTAGAAAAACGTATGGATATTCATTGTGGAATATTAGTCTTAGACAAAACAGTTCGAACATCCAAAATGTTGACATTTCAAAAGAATCACAATTTAATAAGAGGAGGTTTTTCTCATAGTCAAACAAATTGTGCGTCCAAAATTATCATTAAGGAACCTATTTTTCAAAACCATTCATTAATGTGTAATTAGTTGCATGGATTATGTTACATATTCTTAAAAGATTATTGGAGATAGTGCAAGTTTCAAGTTTCACCGCATAGAATTTCTAAAAAAATTATATAGAGAAAAGTTTATATAGAGACCGACACCCCTCACCATACAAATCAATTTTGTAAGGATGAATTATGTTAAATTTTAACATCGTATTAGAGTTTAACAATCAAATTTGGACCAATCTATCATTTAAACTCACGCATCAAGTCCAAAAAAATGTTGGGTATGAAGAGGTGTATTGAAAAGATTTCAAGTCTCATATTCGTCAGAGATAGAGCATCTAAAGAGTTTATATAAAGAATGTCACTCATCGTCTTATAAGTCAATTTTATAAAAATGAGTTAGATCAAACTCTAATATGGTATCAGAGTCTATCTATTGGATCTTGGATTGTCCACCGTTAATATCCACTTATCAAGTCTAAAAGAATGTTGGGAGTGAGAGGGTGTATTGAAAAAATCCAAAGTCCCACATTAATTAGACATCGAGTTTAAAAATATTTTATATAGAGTGACATTTCTCAACTTACAAATCAGTTTTATAATGATGAATTATGTCAAACTCTAAGATAATATTTGAGTATATCGATCAAACTTTAGATCCATTATCATTTAAATTTATGGGCGTGAAGGATGTATTAAACAGATTCCAAAATTTTCCCCTTCCAAACAAAATTTATAAGGATGAGTTGATAGAAAAAAAAAACTCAAAACTTTGTAGAAGTGAATGTTAAAATAGAAGTCACTTGGTTACATATAGTACACATACATGATATATATCTAAAAGCAAAATAGATAGCTAAGTATCCCTATCGATATCCGTTTACCCGTATTTTTAATAAAATATTATTGATCAACGAGTTGGATATTAAGGTACTCGTACCTTCGCTCATGCTCGCGTATTTTAATGGATAATTGTTCGTGTCCATGTCTCTATCCATTTTGTAAGTTTTTATCCTATTCGTTGTGAGTAATTTTTACGAATATCCTATGAAAATGAGTCAAATTGTAATCCCTAATACGAGATCATGTACATGTAAAAGGAAAATAGTAAGAATCAATTTATAGTTTTTATTATGGAGTATGTAACGGTGTAATAGTTTGCATGTGCGAGAAGGCCAAATAGAATATTTTAAATCTTTGATTGAATCACATTTGTGGGCAAACATTGTAGACTTACATGTGCGAGCGAGTCTCAAGTTTGGGGAAATCTTGAATTCTATATCATAATGCATACACGATGGTGGAAGCTCACACATGCAAACAAATGGTAAAAACATGAATTCGGCAAAGTGGTTGTCAAATGAAACCATCATCACGAATGATGTCATCAAAATAAATCTATCGGTTAGGTAATCATGGTAGCCAATGTAGAAATGTGAATGGAAAAATTAAAAAGAGAAACTTCATTGATTATCTTTAAGTTGATAGCTATTTGAAGCATTGGTAAATACCGAAGTCTAACAAGGAGGACATAAATAGTAGCGACTTTAAGCTTGAGAAACTATTTTCTTAAACGACCTTCTCATAAATAGTAACTATGAGTCAACAATAATTTCGTCTAGTTTGGGGGATTTGTATATATCAACCTTTGTACTTTTAACACTCTTCATTTTCCTCGCTAGCATACAGGCCTCAAGTTCCACAAAGTGAGGAGAGATATCAACTAAAGAAGTAGGCATGTTTATCTTGTAGAAGTTAAGGAGAGCTTGGTGGTGGTGTTTGAAAAATAAGGTGTATTAGGTTGTTTCTCTTTTATAGGCCATACCTGGTTTATAACCCCTCATTTTCTCTTTTATAATAGACTTATGACGGGTATTCGGGCGCAACAAATACTAATTACACTGATTCATCTTTTATGTTATGGTTAGTCAATAATGCAAAATGTGAGGGCGTTTTTTTTACACTTATTTACACCCTAAAATACTTAAAGCGACTCCTCAACAATGAGAATTTTAAGGGTTCATTTAACAAAAGAATGAGTGGGGTAGCTCAACCAGTATGTTCTAGTTAAATTAAATGGGGGTAAATTGTTGGTATATGGTTCATGTCCTGGTGGTAACATATGTATTAATGTAAACAAGTTGTTGATATTTATATATCAATCATTTAAAAAAAATATTTAAAGTGACAACTGAAATCGATAGAAAAACTATTTTAGGGTTAGTAGAAGGTCCCTAGTTGAAGCAGTGTTAGGAAAGTATAAACACAGGTGAATACTAGTCAAATAAATCTTTTTCAAGTATATTGGGGTCTATTATGGTCATCGAGACTTTCTACTTAACCAACAACATTGTAGGATTAAATAACTAGGTTTTATATTCACATCACATGATTGTTTTATAGTGCCACTAACTTAAGAAGGCAAAGATTGTGGAACCACGAGCAGAGAAGGCTGCACATCCATGGACAAAGTCAAGTGAACATGTTGAGAAGCATAAGAAAATAACCAAACATAGGGTGTAACATATCCAACGTGATATTATTCTTTCTCATCAAAATTGATACAAACCTAGAAAAACATGGAAATATGTTTCAATGAAAGATTTATAACAACAACTGATTTGTTGAACATAAAACAACATTTGGATAAATCTCCAACTGACTTCATTGAGGCTTTCAGGTATAAGGTTTGAAAATTCACATTCCTTCTTCTCCATTTGAATCAATTCAAGTTAACGTTTGTGAGTGTCATACCTCAATTTTGTCCCTCCCATTTTCTTGTCATCTGCCTATGGATACTTCAAATTCATCGGGTACTAGGATGAGAGGTCCCTAGGTCATGGTTTCATTCACCAAGTCATGTTAGCCCTTTGTCACATTTCATCATGTTCACATTATTTCATCTTCATGTCATTAGATCACATTTTCATGCATAAAGGATCAAAGTCAACAAAAAGTCAACATTCGGTCCATTTGAGTAAATTAATTAATTTCATGGGCATTATTTCAAATTTATTCATTTCATTCATCATATGCATCATGCATCATTTAAAAAGTCAAAAGCCAACACAAAATAAATAGAAAAAAGTTCAAATTATTTTGTATCATTTTATTCATTTTGCATCTTATGCATGAAACATCAAAAATAGTAAAGATCTAATATTAGTCTCATTTAATCAACATCATATCATTACATAATCATCATCATACATCATAAAAGAAAAAGTCAATAAAATTCAACAATTTGCACTAAAAGACAAAGCTAGATCACACTTTTTTTTCAAAATGACCATACATGATCATGCATACATACATCATCCATCTCTAACCAATTTCACAATACATCGGCATAAATTCACGCTACAATGTATATATTTTCACTCAAATGCAAATGCAAATCTAATTACACCAAATGAAATTCAAATTCATGGTCACACTTTCTGCATTTTCTCAAATTCCAAGAAAAACCTTTAACCTAATTCTAAGGCCTATAAATCAAGCTCTTTCTACCAGCAAATGACAACAACAAAATACACAAAACAACCCCAAAGCTCTACATCAAATCATCTTCATCTTCAAGTTTCTTCACTTTGAAGAAACTTTGAAAATTTTCAAAGCTCTCCTAGTCTTGTTCCAATCCCCATCCTACTTCTTTTAACATTCACCCAATACCCTTGCATAGTCAATCACTTGTCATAAACACTACATTTGCTCAGATTCAATCAAGTTCAATTTGAACTTGAATTTGGAAAAGGTGTCCAAATATATTTATTTGTCTTGGAATAAGGTAGAAGAGGAATCTAAAACTGCAAATCAAATCAAATTTGGTACCTCGTCGGAGCTAGATCGGAGTTTGGCCAAAATATGGGTTTGTAGGCCGAAAAACTCATTAGTGCTCATCATGTTCTTGAGAAATTTTCCTTGGGTAACCTCTAATATTTATTACTAATGTGATTTCTTTGCATATTCGTGTTTTTGTGCATGTAACTAATCTAAACCCCCAAACAATTGCAAGAAAAACATGATTAATTGGTGATTTATGGAAATCAAGGACTTATACATGAATATGTGGACTTTACAACCTTCAGATTCCGCCATTTTGGTGCGGATTCGAGTTTGTTTGATCATTGATCTTATGGTCACACGATTGTGAATGTGACAGGTTGTGTTCATGGCTTCAGCCCAAAAATTGTAAGGTAAATTCTTGGCATGCAACATAACTCTAGCTAACTCTAGCTAAAAATTCATGATCAATCCCTTCAGAGGAACAAAACTCAGAGAACTTAGAGTTCTCAAATTCCTTGTCATAGTCACTCCTTACTTTTACTATCTCACTCCATTTTTATCTTTGGGGACGTTGAGATAGCTATTTGAACATATCAAAAGTATCAAATTTTTCTTTAATAAAGTTGATCCAACTGTATCTTGAAAAATCATCCATACACACGAAGACACATCTTTTTCCACACGACCTTTCCAATCATATAGGCCTCATGAGGTCCATATGTATTAACTCAAGAAATTTATAGGTGGTAATATGTTGGAGCTTCTTGTGATACATCTTGGTTTTCTTACCTAATTGCCAGTCTCCATAGATTTCACCCTCTTCAAACTTGAGTTTTGGTAATCCCTTGATAGCTTCTTCAAATATTATCTTCTACATGCTCTTAAGGTTGAGATGGCCAAGTTTTTGGTGCAATAGATTAGTCTCGTATACCTTGAATATCACGCATGTTAAAGGTTGATCTTGTTTTGAGATATCCATATATGGCAGTTGTCTTTGAACTTAGAACCTTTCATTAACACTTCTCAATTTTTGTTGGTAATGGTGCATTCTGATTTATTATTCACATTCAGACCTTGATCACATATTTTACTAATACTGATCAAGTTAGCAATTAGTCCTTCTACCAGCATCACATCATCAAGGCATGGGAAATCTGGATAAACCAGTTTGTTATACCCTTGATTTTTCCACTAGCTCTATCACCAAAAGTAACATAACTATTGGAGCAGAGTTTTAACTCTCTAGATAGTTCTTTTCTCTAGTCATGTTCGTCATGTTCCTAGAGAATCCACTATCAAAGTACCAATCTTATCTTGAGGAAACTCTAAGATATGCATGAGACGTCATACTTGTGGTTATTTCTTTGGGTTTCCACAATTTCTTAGCTTGAATGTTCTTAACTCTTTTTCTTTTGAGCCTTGGTTGACTATAGGGTTGAGGATATCCATATAGTCTATAGCAATAGGACCTTATATGGCCATATCTTCCCTAATGATGACATTTCTAAGAAGAGATCTTTTTTCCTCTGTATAGAGAGTACATATGTCGAGAAGGTTGTTGAGACATATGGTCAACCATCAGAAACTCAGTTTTCTTCTCAGGGGGGACAAACTTCTTAATGGGATATTTTGTTTCTTTGATCATGAATCTGTAGTCAAATCATATTCCCTTCACATTCTTATACATATTCCTAACTTCCAGGATTTCATCCAATATATTTTAACCATTTTTCAACATACGAACATATATTTTCATATTTTCTAGTTTGGAATTTATCAGGGTAACCTCGTCTTCTAGACTAGTGATGGTTGAAACAAGTTTCTCTTTTTTCTGATGGAAAGCACTTATATTTTTCTTCAGTTTATCTCCTACTATGCATGCTTCCTTCCACTTAATGTACAAAATTTTGTATGTTTCAACTAACTCTTCATCAGAGATATCTTCATCATTAGCCTCACTGTCAGATTTATATTTTCCAGTGAAAGTCATCACCCTATTAGTTGTTTTTTCTTCATTCTCATCTTCAGAATCACACCAAGTGGCTGACGTTCCTTTTTTCTACTTCTTTAAAAATGTGGAACATTCAACTTTAATGTGACAAAAACCTCGCATTCATGTCATTATATTCATTTTCCTTTGTTTGGTTTGTCTTCATCTTTTCTCTTGCACCAAGGACCAATGTTCTTGAAATTGTCTAGAGTTTTTTCTTAGACATTTATCCTTGATCTTCTGTACAGTCTCATCAAGGCTTTGTTAAACTTTATACCAAGGAGAGCTATAGCATCTGAGAGACTTTATTCAGTATTGTCACATTGATCTTCATTTTCTTCAGTGTTGGATACAAAGGTTATACTCTTATTCTTTTTTTAAACCTGTCACTTATAGCCATCTCAAAGGTTTGTAGAGAACCAATGAGTTCATCAACTTTGATGCCGCTTAAGTCTTTGGCTTCTTCAATAGTTGCAACCTTCATATCAAACTTCTTAGGTGTTAATCTGATGATTTTTCTGATAAGCTTTTCTTCAGACATCTTCTCTCCTATGGAAAAAGAAGTCTTGGCTATATTAAGAAGGTGAATGTTGAAGTAAGATATGAATTCATCTTCTTTCATTCTAAGATTCAATAATTTGGTTGTGAGAAGCTACAAACTTGACATATGAACTTTGGATGTGCCTTCATGTGCATTTTTTAGGATCTCCCAAGCCTCTTTGGCTTCGGTAAATGTGTTTATTTATCTAAACATGTTCTTGTCCACACCATTGAAAATAACATTCAAGGTTTTGGAGTTTTCAATAGATTCTTCATCTTCAACATTAGACCACTCAACTTCTAGCTTTAAGATAGACATACCATCTTCAGAGGTAGTCACAGGTTGTTTCCAGCCTTTTATTATACATTTCCATGTTTGTTGTCCATGGATTTAAGAAAAGTAATCATTTTAGATTTCCAATAAACATAGTTGGTATTATCCAAGATATGTGGTCTATTGACTTATCCTATTTCCTTAGTGTTGTCCATTTGAACATAATATACTATCCCTAGAGCTCACCATGCCAATCAAAATTCTATACTTTGCAGAACAGATGTTGGACACAATCTCTGAGACAATGTTTAGAACATGCTCATATCATATTAACAGATTACGGGAATTAAATCATAAAGCACTAAAGAACACACAGGATTGTCAACCCAGTTCAGTGCAACGTCACCTACGTCTGGGGTGCTTCCAACCCAAGAAAGGAAGTCCACTATCAATAGTATTAGTACAATAGCCTTAGATGAATAAACCTTATTCAATGCCTCTCTACTAAATACTACCCATGTCTTTCTATTTAGGACTCCCCCTAAATATGAGAACCCATTTCACTTTCTCTCAATCACTACTCTAGTGACCAATACATAAAATAAATAAAGGTTACTGAATTACAACTCAACTAATACAGCAACCTCTATGCCTTTGATATGGAATTTAGGCACTATAGAGGTACACAAATAGAAAAAGTTACAAAGACTCAAAGAACAAAACCTAACACACTAGATACATAACTCTTGCTTCGTGTTGTATTTGTTTGGAATGAGTCTTCTTATATAGTAAACCATCTGTTGGGTCTGGGCATTTGATTTGAAAATAAACATATTTGATTTGATGCAGATTTACTTTTGATGCAGATTTGATTTGCTTATTCATTAATATTCACCAAGAGATTTGATCCCATTTAAGTTGATTTGATATTGGACAATATTTTTAGACAATCTTCTTTAAAAATAACATATTGCTAAAAGATACCAATCATAAACAAAAAATCTACTTAGATCCAATCAAACACACACACACAAATTTACTCATGTAACCTAGCTTATAGACAGAGGCCAAATGTTGCACCACAAGCTGGAACATCTTGTACAACATGATGCCTTTTTATAAATTACATCTTGTATTACCCATGTTGTTTTATCTAAAGTAGCCAATCAAAGGAACAACACTTATGACGTTAGAACCAATATCACCTCCTTTGTGGGGACTCCGTTTAGTACTTAAGGTGTTCATTTTGACCTTAAACTTCATTTTTCATGTCACAGAAATGAAGTTATTCTTATTTCTAGATTAGAGTACAATATCTCATATTTCACACAAAATAATGCACAATGAGAATGCCTCTAAACATTGTTCTACCGAAATACATTAACTTGATCAACTAAGTCAAGGAAGCCAAAATGTCCTTCTGGGATTTCTTTAGTATTATTAACTTCGTCAAGATGTCTAGGCACCCTATGATGGTAAAAATTCCTATGGTGGAAACAACTTTCTATTTATGGATTTATATTTCTCATAATTTCCATTTTCTATTGTTTGCCGATTTATGTCTTATGCTTTGATAGATCCTTAAGTTTGTGGATCACACGGAAAATCTCATATACTAAGGAGATAGTTAGCATTGGGCCAATATATTCTAGTTGAATTTTAACATATCGGGGATGACCTCTTCAACATGGTCTTCAGCAACGGAACTCTAAAGAGATGGAAGAAAGGTTAATTCTCTTAGAAGACAACCTCAACCTCGCTCAACTGTGGGAAAACTCAGCTCGGGAGGCCGTGTCTAGGAGAGACATTTCCTTCCGGCCAGATTCGTCTACAGTAAAGGGAAGTAAATTTCAAAATATGGAAGACCTTTCTAAAGGCGGGAAACACAATTTCTCTCCCTTGAGCCTATGCGGAGACCGAGGCAGTCATGCACCATCCCAAATCATGGTGAACTCCAACCAATCATGGTGCAGACCAATCATCCCTTGTGTGGCTGGATCTTGGAAAGCAAGATCCCCAAATCAATGGAAAAGTATTCTAGACCGAGGGAATATAACATAAAAGGATACCCCAACAAACACATCCAACTCATCAATGATTGGCTCGAGTACTACAACACAGAAGATGCTTCCAAGTGCAATCCACTAGCACTAACTTCGATTGGACCGATGAGGTTTTGGTTTAATGGTCTCCCCAACAATTGTATCGTTCCAAGGGAAAACTTTTGGGATCTCCTCACTGCCCACTTTACCTCCTAGAAGAGGCAACCAGTTAATATACTTGCCTTGAGAAGCATTATGCAATGAGCAAATGAGAGAATATGGTTGTACATCGATCAATTCACCAAGGTTGCGGTAGAGGTATAGGGGGCTAAGAAGCCCTCCAATATTGGATCTTCGAGAATGGTCTCCTTCATGACCATCCTTTCTGCACCAAGCTGGGAAAGAAGAAGGTAAAGACAACTCAAGAGATACTAAACATGGTCTAGGCATACATAACATTGAAGGAGAAGCCGAATACTCGCTTCGACAACCCAACCTCGGATGCCGATGCAATTTTAGACCACATGCATGGGAAAGAATCCTGCAGGCGAAGGGAGCACACTGACATGGGAATGTATTTCTAATATGACAATTACACGCCATTGAATACTTCCCGGGATACAATTTACCAAGCATGTATTGACACTGAGTTCTAGTAAGCAGGAAACCAACCTCCTTACCTAGTTTGTAAGTACGACCAGACGAATAAATCTAAGTATTGTTGCTTCCACAGGGGACATAACCATAACACAGATGATTGCATCAAACTTAAATATGTAATTAGAACTATGATCAAGAAAGTTCGATTGTCCAAATACATTAAGGGCGACAAACGAGACCGAGAAGAATATCGAAAGACCAAGTCCCCTACGAAGGTTTCCGAAGTTGGTCCCCGCGGCGAAAAAGAGAAACTAGCAAAAGAAAACGCCCGTATATAACTATCACCACTGACAATAGGGGTGTTCACGATGCACTTTGGATCGGTTTTGAGGTAAAAACTCATATGATCACAAAATAAATCTTCTCATGATTCGGTTCAGTTTTGGATGATTGATTAAAAAATTCTTATCTTATCCAATCCAATTTCACGCGGTTTAGTTTGGATCAATTTTCGGATATCCAAATTACAAATTTACCTTTTAATTTAGATTATAAAAATGTTAATGAATAATAGATTTGATATAATATGTAACATATAGTATTTTAAAAATTAATATTATAAAATGAGAATGATCAATTATGGTTTAAACAAATAAAATTATAGAAATAAATAGATTAAACTAAATTAATAAATAATATTTTAAAAAAATAAGTATCATTGAATAATAGATAAACATAACATATCATATTAATAATGAATAAATAAAAACAAAATTACACCAAAGGTCATTTAAGTTACTTTCTTGTAACAGGTTGATCCTTCAAGTTTTTTTTGTAACAAGTTGGTCCTTTAAGTTACTAAATGTCTGCATTGTTATCCTCTTTTAATAGAGCAAAGGTGATAATTATGAATGCAATTATTTTGAGTGGTATGAAAATGATGAAGTGAAACTAGAAATACAACAGTCGTACATTTTTAAATGTTCAAAGTGTGAGAAAAAGGATGTTCAAATTACCTTAAATGACTAAGTTGTTACAAAAAAAAACTTAAAGAATCAACTTGTTACGAAAAAAAATTACTTAAAGGACCTCAAGTGTAATTTTGGCATAAATAAAAAATTATAAGTATAAAAATATAAACACGCGGTTTGATTTGGATGGTTTTGAAAAATCAATCCGAAATTCAATCTGAACTAAGCGGTTTTTACAAAATGACTAATATTTGGTTTTTGGCGGTTTTTGGTTTTTTTGGATCGGTTTGAATTTGAACACCCCTAACTATTAGGGTGGTGCACCTCGAGGGAAATGATAGTCGTCTACAGAAACGAAGGTAGTTCATAATCCAATATCCTCGACCAACCGATTCTAGGGTTTCGAGACCCTAAGAAGGTTTAGGGAATTTCTAATGAATTATTTCCCCTAGTAATCATGGCTACTGTGGGACATTTCTAAGTGATTCAAAACTGCTCAAATTAAGATGGTGATAGTGTAATTGTAGGTCCATAAATGGTTCATCAGACTACATTAAAGGTTAAAAATATTAGGGAAAAATGAAAGTTTCACAAGATTGTCAGAGAAGTTATGCTGACAAAATACGTAGGCCATTGGATTTTGAAGAAGAAGATCATGTGTTCCTCTGTGTCACGCCCACCACATGGGTGGGGAGAGCATTCAAGATGCGTAAATTAACTCCAAAGTTTATCGGACTCAATCAAATAACTTCTAAAATTGGACTTGTGGCTTACCAAATCACATTATCACCCTTTCTATTCGGCATACATGATGTGTTCTATGTATCACAACTACGAAAATATATTACAGACCCTTCCCGCATAAGACACCATTTAACTTAAAGACAACTTATCATTTGAAGTAATCCCTATCAAGATCGAGGATAGAAAAAAGAAGTTGTTGAGAAATAAGGAAATCATGCTGGTAAAAGTAATTTAGAACCAAACCACCGGTGATGCGATTTGGGAGCTTGAGAGTGCAATCCGAGAAAAATATAGGACGAAACCTTTTAGGCGGGTGTATTGGAAGATCCGTAATTTAAAAAATAAATAAATATTTTAAATATAATAGTATATTCAAATATCTATAGTAATTTATGATCTGATAAAAAATAAAAAGTACTTAGTTATGGACTAAGTGGATAGATATGGACTAAGTGGACTAATGTGATAAAAAATTTACCCGAAGAAGACATGGACTAAGTGGATAGATATTCATAATAAGAGATTTATGTAAGAAATGAATTGTAATAATTACTTAGTTAGCAAGTAGTTGAAAATAGAAACTAAAGAGAATGCAGTAACTAAAACCATGTAAATTATCTTAGAAGTCACCATGTGCTTTAATTATAAATATACCACTTCTATACTTTTTGGTAGATGGAAAAAGAAGAAAAACAAACAAAACCCTCGTTACTCTCTTCACATTCTCTCTTCATTTTCTCTCCGGTACCTCTCAATATTTCTTCTCTCAAAAAAATCATTCTCTTCTCTTGTTAACTGAGATAAAATCTTTGGATTCTTAAATTGTACATTAATTTTTACTTCTAATTTTTTATGCAAAGGATAAGAAATCCACTTTGTGATTTTTGTTTGTTCATGAAAAATACTATCTTCCAATTGCCACCCCTTTATTAGTAAAACTCATAGATCAAATATGGTTAGTGTTTGTTTATAAACACTATGAAAAGTTTATTCACAATGTATAGATAAAGGAATCATTTCTTATAGTTTCTTACATTAAACTTTAAATCAATTTATTTTTGTGGTGTGAAAAATATGTATTGCAAATTAAAGTTAGCGGGAATATATCTGAATGCATCACACACTCGAACATACAACATAGTCGTAATTGAATTTTATTTTTTTTCGAAGGAAAGGAAAAAATTGATAAAACCTGGAGGAAAGGGTTATGTTGGGTAAGGAAGTCGGTTATGCAAGAGGAATGTATTAACACCCCTTACATCCACGGTACTCCATGGAAACTGTTTTGATTATTCTAGCTCGAATGGGTGTGATATCTGAAGATTACTTGCAAAAGAATAAAGGAAAAGGAAAAGAATAGATAAAGTGCTCGGTGAGGATTAGGGCCCTCATGCCTACATATCCCCGTAGTGCAATGAGGAATTCAGAGCTTCGTAGTTCATAAAACTAGTGGTGGGAGGTGAAAATAAGTTATGATCAAGGTATGGTCTAAACCAAAGAATAATCTGATTTGAACTCCAACAAGGGATGAAATGTGAATCCAAGAGTAAAACTGGCGTTGACCGATATGTGGACTAGCTGGAAGCGTCTGCCACTATATGGTATAGTCGAAAACAAGGAGAATTAAGTGGTTGGGTATGAGTCAAACAACTCTTGGTTCACAAGGTGACACAAGGTGGAGCTCAAAGAGATAGTGTATTTGGCTCAAAGATAAATATTATATCACATGAAGTGAATGAAGATAAAATATGAATGCATCATGGAGATGAACGGAGGAATGACCAAAGTCACATAATTGAAGTATTTGGTAATAAATGACTGAAAAGGTATAATTTGAAATCAAAGGTAAGGGTATATATTGGAATCCATAGGAGAAATGGAATTTGTACCATAGAGGAAAATGTGCTTATCGGTCAAAAAAGACGGAATAAAATGTTTGGATACAAGTCAAACAACTCTAGGTACAAATGCGGATTGCCACTATATGATCCTAAAATGGTGTATATGGAATTCCAAAGAAAATTGTATTTCAGTTTCAAAGAAACAATATGTCACTGGGGTGACTGGTAATGATTGAGGGTAGGTAATGGATTATGAAATATATTGATGGTTTCCTAAGGAAGGAGGAGGAATAATTAAGTATGCTCGTCAAGTATTCGCATTCTCGCGCATATGTATTCTCACTGTGCAATGAGAAAGTAAGAGCAATTGAAGTTCGTGGAACCACGAAAACAAAGGAAAGATAAGGAAGTGTTTTCCTAGGCAACTGGGAATAACAAGAAAAACAACTTTAAGGATATGATTGTAGTGACGCAGAGGTATAACTTATACCAACATAATGGTAAAATGGGAACCCATTAGGCAAACTGGCTTTGAGCCCAAGAGTAAAAAGGTATAGACTAAGATGTGGAGGGACAAAGGCATACCCATTGCATTCTCTTACCAAAAAGAAGGAATTAAGTGTTTGTATGCAAGCCAAACATCTCTTGGTTCACAAGATGGACAAATATCCTAAAAGGATGGGTATGAGACCCATAAGAAAGTATTGTTAGGTGCAAGAAGAAAATACCACTTGCTGGGGAACAAACAATTTGAGACTAAACAGAAATATTGTATTGGATCCATGAATGAATAAATCCTAAACCGAAGAGTAAAAGAGGTATTGACTAGGATGTGGAGGGACAGAGGTATACCCACTCCTGTCATAACCAGAAACAAAGAGAATTAAGTCTTTGGGTACAAGCCAAACAACTCTTAGTTAACAAAAAAACATTGATTATGAAATCCAAGGAAAAATATATTCGATCTCAAAAAGATGGTATTGATTGAATGAATGAATAAATGATGGATACTAAATAAGATAGCTCGCGGAGAATCTGGATTCTCCTGCCTATGAATTCTCACTGTGTAATGAGAAAGTCAGAGCAATCGTAGTTCAGCCTACTACGGGTGACCGCAAGATGATTGAGGCAAAAGAAGTGATTGATTGAATATGAAGAGACTTGATAGTTACTTGATAAGAACCATATTTAAGTATATGATTAAAGGTGGATACGATGAGAAATTGGGTCAAGTGTCCCGTATCCAAAGATATCTAAAATGAGTTAATGGAATTCTCCACTCTCATCCATTCTTTACTACTTAAGGCTCGTGGCATGTGATTTTTGTCTTAACTTTCAAGTTGTTGGAGAAGAATCTTTGATGCTCCCTATGATGATGACGACCTTATCAATCATTTGATTCAAATTGCACTAAAGTATATGAATAGAGGTGAATACGATGAGAAACTGGGTCAAGCATCCCGTACCCAAAGATACTCAAAATGAGTTAATGGAATTCTCCATTCTTATTCATTCTCTATTTCTTAAGGCTTGTGCCGTACAATGTGAACTATGATTGATAAGTTGTTGGTGGAGTCCTTTGTTTGTTGTAATGTTGCTTTATGAAGGGAGAGACTTGCCAACCATATGATTTGAATTGTGATAAAGTCTATGAATAGAGGTGAATATAATGAGCAACTGGGTCAAGCGTCTGGTACCCAAAGATATCCATAATGAGTTAATGAAATTTTCCACTCTCATTCATTCTCTATTACTTAAGGCTCATGCAACACAAATCTAACCTTGATTAACAAACTATTGAAGAATCACCTTTGATGTGTGTTGTATGATCTGTTTCTTGATACGACTGGGGATGCCTTGATTGGGAGTCTGACTTGAGGCTTCAAGTTCCACAACTTACATAAAGAGTCTTATGAAGTGATCAAGGGTCTTTTGATCACTTAAATTAAATTATGGGATTATACAAGATCAAAGTATTTAGTTGATCAAAATTGTTTTTGATAAACTTGAGAAGATGGTTAGAATTAACTTGAAAAGATTAGTCTAATCTAAAGGTTAGGATTATTCACAAGCTATTCCTAAGGGGAACATGCATTTGTTAATCAAAGACTTGATTTAAAACTAGTTAAAATTCTAAGTCAAGATTAATCATAAGGGAGCATGTCATTGGTTGAAAGACAAATTAATCACAAAATCCTAACAAAGTTTATACAAGAATCAAATTGATTAAACATCAATCAAGAACAATTAAAATTCCACCTAATTGAAATTCTACAATTCTAATTAATTCTAACAATCCTAATTAAAATTCTAAAATCTATTAATCCTAAAATTCTAATTAAATCTAAAGTTCAGCGGCAACAACATTCAACTTCATCGTGCTTTCTACTTTGCTTCGTCTTCCTTACCTTGCGTCCAAGTATGAACCCAAACGAGAAAAAAGTTGAAGAATAACGACTTTAGAATTGACTTCAATTACCGAAACCATATTAATCGTTCATCATTCATCTCCAGTTCATTTCCGTGCGCGCATAAATGATGAAGAACAGACTCCAAAAATGAGAAAACTCACAGGATTTGAAGCTATTACAAACAGGTATGAATCTCTTCTTCTTCTTCTTGAATTCTCTGTTATTGATGTGGTGTTGTTGTTTACTGCTTCAGAGAGTGAAAAATCATTCTGTGAAGATTGTGAATCGAGAGTGATTGTTGCGTGAGTTTGAGAGTGAGTTTGAGAGTCGAAAGAATGAAAATGAACTTATGAGTTTGGAAGAGAAGATGAAATCGTGAATCCGAGTTTTTCCCCAAATGGTGAATTGCAGGGTAAGTTTATATACGATTTGATTCTGTTACTTCCGTTTACTTCTGTCAGCTCCCTCTGTGCAAAAGTTGTTAGGAGCTATAACACCGTTAGTTAGAGTTTGTTTTGTTAGTTAGAAGTTAGTTTAGTTGTGAGAAGTGAGGCTGTGAAGTCAATTTGGTTAGATGGAAATGAGTGCAGTTAAGGGCATTTTCCAATTTCTGTTGAATGCATCTAAATAAAAGTTAGTTATTAACTTGATTTCGATGAACCAATTCAGTAGCAAATGTTAATCGACTTGCTTGATTGTTTTAGATGTTAGCTGTTGTAATGTTACAGATTTGCAGCCTGTTATATAGTGTTATACCAGTTCTGTCAATTGCTATGAATTGGATGAAATTCTCTTTTCTGTTAGTCTGAAATACTATTTATTGCCTTGTTAGAATGTTTGAAATGAATTGTTGTATTTCTGAATTGGTGATGATGCATGATTGATTTCTACTAGACTATGTTGAAACATGTTGTAATGTTACCATATCTTGCATTGTTAGTGGTGAAATGGTAGTTCAGGCTATGAAACTTGATGGTTGCTTTGGATGTCAGATGGTCTGCAGTATGCTATCTTTTGTGTGTGAAATTGTTAGTTGATAATGTACCTTGCTTGGTTCGATATGAATTATATGTGTTATGCTAGTTGTAAATGTGTTGTGAATTGTTCTTAATGCAATGCAGTTTGGGATGCTTGACTTGGATGTTAATATACAAACTGATTTGAACATGTGGGCCAAAGTTGATGAAATGTGCAATATATGGTCCTGGACGTGTATATGTATGAACTTGGTTATGTTTGGCTTGAAAATCTAACATGAAATAAAGTGATCAAATTGGCTTGTCGAATTGCTATGCTAGGGTTGTTTGGATTAATATGGAAACTAATAACACATGCTATAATGCAATATGATGCTATGAATGGCATGAGATTATAATTGTGATGGTTGAGACTTGATTGGTTTGTTGTTGAATTGAATCTATTTGTTATGAGTTATGCTTGGAAGAACTTGAAATGACTTGGATTTTAGTTTTTGTTATGTAAAAACTCATGGCCTTTTGGTTGCTTTTGTTTTTGTAGGAATTTATGTGCAAAATGGATGACTTAATATGGAAGCATATTGGCATGAAGATTATGGATGAAGGATTAACAATAGATCATGAAGAATGAAGAGTGGAACTATAAAGTTCAAGACTTTTAGAAAACATGTTGACTTTGGTCAAAGTTGACCAAAACATCAACTGTTGAGCAAAGTCAACCTTTGGCCAACATGATATTTTTTTGTTATTTTCTTTATATACATTTGTAAATGTGATGGAGTGGACATTAGTGTAATATGACTCTTCGATTTTAATGACAAGAAAGTTTTAGATTTCAAAATCGTTTTTTTCCCACCAAAACCAAATTTGAAATATGAACCATGTATTATGAATTCAAATGAGTGGATGGTGAACCACATTAATGAATTAGGAATGAATAAACCATGATCATGGATGAAGTCATGATCTAGGAATGCAATGGATTAAGAATCAATGCACTATAAACTTAAGCCCATGAATGCATCCTAAACAAATAATTGATGGATTATGACTACGCATGCAAGCATGAACAACCTTGGATGAACCAAAACATTAGATCGGAAGGATCATAAACAAAGGTTAAGCACTTAGACCATGATCAATGGATGAATCAAACCACAATGACCCACCAATCCAAATCCATGAAGTAGGGCTCCACATGATCAACCATATTGACAAAAGTCAAGCAACGAAAACTAGGGTTCCAGACTCAAATCAAAGTCATTGGG
This sequence comes from Lathyrus oleraceus, assembly GCF_024323335.1. Lineage (NCBI taxonomy): Eukaryota > Viridiplantae > Streptophyta > Magnoliopsida > Fabales > Fabaceae > Lathyrus > Lathyrus oleraceus. The sequence goes on along the minus strand of NC_066579.1, from coordinate 12,485,326 downwards.
AAAATCAAGATCAAATAAGGATCAAACAAGCAATAGTGAATCACGGAATTAGGGTTGCAAGCCACATGGTCCAAAAAGTGACCCAATGAGCAACAATGCTTCAGATAAAGGACCCACAAACAAATAAGGTCTGAAACAATCACAAAGTGAATAAGTCAGGCCAACAAGGCACACAAGAACCAAGACCTACTGATTATGGTTTCATGGTGCACATCCTCCATTCAAGGACTTCAAACCAAGCATGAGGCTCTATAGACAAGTTTCCAACACATGGGTCACCAATTAGGCTCTGAATGACCAAACCAAGTCCCAAGAAACAAACACAAGGTCCCATAATAGCAACACCAATAATTAGGGTTTCACTCCCATGATGAATATATGAATAGTCATGTCATATTTCTAAGGTTTGACTCACACACAAACCCTAGCTTGGCAAGCCAAAAGCTTTGAATCTACGACGTATGTTTGTAAATATCAATATAGATGCATGATACACATGTAGTTGGTATGAAAGTGTGCAGATGAATATCAAGCCAAAAGTCATATGAAAAATGAAAAGGGGATGAAAAATTTTGGGGTATGACACAAATGATTATATTTTTACTATTTTTGTATCAATTTTAAGGAAATAAAAATTGTACTTTTGTTACTATTTTTGGTTAAAAAACAATTATTTAAACTATCTCCTCACTTTAAAAACCACTAGCTTCCTGTAGAATTTTTAGTTATGTCATGTGCAAGTGAAAACTTTTGAAAAACTTGAAAGAATTTATAAAAAACAAAGTAAATTTAAATAAAACTCCCTTAAATTTTCTAAAAATTTAGTAAATACAATCTTAAAGATTTTATGGTTATAGAGTTAGTTTGATGAAAATACTAAATTTACTAAATTTAAAATCTTTAAATTTAAAGTTATTATAAATTGTTGATTTATTTTATAAGATTAAATCTTCTAAAGAAAAAAAATAGACAAAATATAATTGATGGACATTTAGGGGTGTATTTTTAAAATAAAAACTAAACTATAATTTAAGTTTAAAAAAATAAATTGGATGACACCATGGAGGTGCACGTACAACCAACTAACTCCAACAAAATTTCTTTTCCCACGAAAGTTGTAACATCGCATCTCTCTAATTTTATATACTTTCTTTCCAATAAAAAACATAGTCATTTCTATGTTTACTCTGTATCTCCTTACGTGTTTTGAAGATGACTAGTTCGGAATGTGAGAAAATGTTTATATATATGAAATAATTTTATGCATGCGATAAATTTTTTACATATGCTTATGATATATTGTGATGTTACACATGTGTTGAAATGCATTTATGGGGAATTGTATGCTCATGCCTTTCATAGGTATGTGGCTATCGGGGAGGAGTCATGTGATACACATTGAGGAGGTAACACAGGGTGCGTGTCCGAGAATGAATCCACCTTATCTCGACGTGGATTTCGAGTTTGATTGATGGTGTAGATACACATCACCTTAGTGGCGCTAAATCATAAAAGTGATACCACGACCCTCTGCAGAGGGATTGATATTCTAGAATCATGTGTGTTGGCATATAGGCATTGCATTAGGAAATGAGTCTTAATGATGTTATATGTATTATCTTTGTAAATAATTATATACTTGTGCTAGAATGAGATCTATAAACATGCATAATATCTCCTCTGTTTGTGCTTGTTGCTCCATTCTTGTATATTTGTTATTTTTGGATTGATAACCCTTACAATGGATGTGTAGGCGAATACGCCATTAGATCACGATGTTCCTGAGGCGAGAGGAGCTACCACCATCTAAGACGGCATACTTCTCCTTCCTTGATGAGTGGATCGACACGTCTTGGGGGTTTAACTTGACCCTAGAATAAGTCTCGTTCACCAGGAACATGCTCAAGACCACAACCATTGTTGGCATGGATATGGAGACCTCTTATTCCCACAAGAGTATCACCTTTCAGATTTCAGCATACTTGATCATCTTTTGTTTTGATTTTGGAGTGATTGACCAGTTTGGACTATTGATTTCTCTCTTAACCCCACCTGGACCATCACATACCCCCGTTGTGGGAGGAGATCCATTCTTTCAGGGTATTCCCGAGCCTCTTCTATACTTAGAGATGTCCAAAGGACTCTCTTCAGAGTTCATTCGTAATATATTTACTAGGGACAAGTAATGACATGTTGTCATTGCACGTCATTTAACAAGAAAAATTGGACAAATCTGACTAAAAATGAGCAAGTTAGAAACAAAAGTATGGAAAATGCATGGGAAAGTGACAAAGGATGAAGAAAATGATTGTGTAAATATTGGTGAAAAAGAAACAAAAACACACTAAATCCACTAGAATCAACGGGCCCGCGCCACATCATAACGCACTCGCGTTTTCACCATCATTATGAAATATGTTCGCGTTGCTCCACAGTGCGGCCGCATTAGGACGCTTTTCTGACACGCTTTTTGGGGCTTTAAAATGAAAAAATGGAGAAAAAAAAGAGGTTCAATTTGAGAGAGATAAAGTGACGTATTTGGGCAATTTGGAGCTTGTATAGGCCATTGGAGCCATTAGAGAGTTTTTTCTTTATCGATTCTTCATGATCTTCGAGTGTATGCTTACGGTATTGATTAATTTCAACATGAGTAGCTAGACTTATATTAAGTTAGGTCTTATTTGATGATGAAGCTATTTGTATTTGATTGAGACATATCATCGGATGACGTTAATACAATTGTCTTTGACTATCTGATATTATTCAATTATAGATTGTGCTCATTGCATATTGTTTATTACATCATTCGATTTAATTTTGATAAGTAGTTACTACCAACCCTAGGGCTATTTATCTGAACTAATATAACGGTTGAATTCGCTAATTTACTAGGGATGAGATAATTAGGAATTGTGCAATTGTAATGACTATCTGTTATTATTCAATAATAGATTATGCTTATTGCCTGTTGTTTATTACGCCATTCGATTTGATTTTGATAAGTAGTGACTACCGACCCAAGAGCTATTTATCTGAACTAATATGAAGGTTGAATTTGCTAATTTACTAGGGATGGGATAATTAGGAATTGTGACTTAGGTACTAACATGTTATGTTTCCTAGTCTGATGGTACAATTGGCTTGAGGGATCAGGGAGTTGACTCCTAGACTAGTGAGTTTCACATCAAGGGATTGGGTATAGTTTTAGAATTAGTCTATCGTGTAAATCTGTAGTCATTTCATGCTTGTTAATGCATGTTTAATCAATCAAGTAGAAATAGGGGATTTTGATAATAAGACCTGACCGCCTCTATCATCATTGTTATTAAAACTTATGTCTTATATTTTCAACCAAACAAACTGGAAAAAAAAACTTGTTTACTATTTTTATTTATATTGAACAATGAACCTTGTTCTAAATTCGCAACCCATGTGGAGACAAATTTATTTTATTACTTCGATTAAAATGCTAGTACACTTTCTAATAAATTGTCATGAAGTTTTTGGCATCGTTTGCGGGGATTGTTGATATTTTCAACAAGGCATAATGTACGACTTGTTTTGTTTTAGTTTGTTTATTTTAATTTCTGGTATTTTATCATTGATTATTTTGTTAGTTTGTGTTTTATAATTTTGATTTTTGTTTTTATCCTGATCTACATTGAACAGTGCTACTAAGATATTGTTTTTTGTGTTTGTGTGAGGTTCGAGTTCGACGCTTGTACAATTGGATTTAGAGCTAGAGAGAACTGCACGAGCACTCTATTAAGCAAAGATTTAAGCTTTGTTAGAAGAAAAATAACAAAAAGAGGAATCTGAAATGGAAAATCCATTGCGCCAGATGTTGGGGGATTACTGTAGATGGATCGATGTTGGTCGAATCTCACTGGGATTCCAACCGGTGAATCCAATGAGTTTTCGTATTAAGAATTTTGTGTGTCATGGCCTACGAGTTAACCCATTTGATAGGGAGGCTGTTCTAGACCCATGAGAGTACCTTGATAAGTTCTATGAGATCTGCTCTATGTGCAAACCAACAGATGTAACTAATGACCGAGTGAAATTGCGTCTGTTTGGATTTTCATTAATTGATAGAGTGAAGGATTGTTTGCAGTGTCTTCCCAATGGGACAATCTAAATATGGAAGGGGCTAGAATGTAAGTTCCTAGAAAGATACTATTCAAATACGCAGTTTGTCGAAAGAAAAGCTGCAATTAAAAATTTTAGCCAGAAGGAAAGTGAATCCTTGTCGGATGCGTGGGAGAGATTCAAGTTGTTGTTCTACAGCTGCCTGAACCATAACATGAGTTTGATGGAAAAATGACGCACTTTATAAGAAAATTGATAATGGCCACCCAAATGCTTCTTAATGCCTCAGCTAGGGGTACATTGAGAGCAAATACTGGTGAATGAGTTAATACACTCATTGAAAATATATGTCAAAACGAGTACCGCTCGAGTGAGCGGGTTGTGAAGGGAAAACTGTGTTAGTTGTTGACATACAAACTGAAGGAGAATTGCCATCCAAGGCGCAACGGAATTTAAAAATTTCTCCATTTAGTGATCCTTACGAATGGGCATGATCAGTGATAGAATCGTTACCTCTTGTGGCGATTCAAACCTTTGGTGCAGATCTCTGATAATGATCAAAACCTTTGATACAGATCCACGGGGCGATCACGAACGTTGAACGATGACAACGTCTCTACTCAGTCCACACGAACGGATTCCTTCAATCGCAGTGCTAGCTGTTATGAATGAAGGCTTTGAGTGAGAGAAAGAGGGAAACAAAATTCCAAGTCTCTACTTGAATTTCTGTCTGAGTGGATTGGAGTGACAATGCTTCTACCCAAGGGGTTCTATTTATAGAACCACTTGTGTGGGCTTCAAGCTAAAAATCCCACTTAAGTGTATTTTGGCCCATATCTTATAATATGCCCAAAATCACTTAAGTATTTGGTACCTTACCATATTTCGTCTCCCACTTAAGTGAACCGTACCTTACGGTGTTCCTTAGTTATTCTATCTCTCATCAATCCGTCCTTTGTGTGTTACCCTATAGGTTTTCGCGGCGTTGGCAATTATATTAAATCACACATTTAATATAATAAACAGTGAGTGGTATCTAGCAACACATCACTGCTACCCAAGTCACGAAAATGTCATGTGATCTGACAAAACCTCCTGTGATAATAATTATGTGTATAATTACCCCTTTGCCCTTATGTCTATATTGAACACACGGTATAGACCGTGTCACCCTTGTCCAGTTCAATATTGGGCCCATAGACATTTATCCTGTTACGCAGGATTGGCAAATTCCATCTAGGACACTCATGTCCCTCAGCATGCTTCGTGGAGTACCCATCAACTGTCTTTATGGTTATCCAGTTACGGACAACGTTGGATCAGCAATAAAGCACTCGACTCTACATCTAGGATCCATAGTGGTTTCAGGTCGAAGAGTGGTATACACTATTATCACCATGAGAATAACTTATGACACTTTGCATAACTTTCTATATAGTATTCTCATAGCGGGTCAATCCGGTATAAATATTACTCCTAATATTCATACCTATGTTTAAGACTTGATAACTCTTTATCCATGATCCATGAGATGTGATCATCAGTCTACAAACATAATAGTCTTAATGCTTTAATGTTATCCCACTTCACATTAAAGCTCGACTACGGATACTTTAAGAACAGTGCCCTTATGTTTAATGTGTTCTCATGATTAAGTCACACTTAATACATTAAACGGACTATCTATTCTAGGGACTTTATTAATCAACCATAATAAAGAAAATGCCTTTTATTATTAATAAATAATTCGATACAAGTACCAAAAGTATTGGCCTCTAGGGCTTACACCAACAATCTGCATTACTAGCCCAACTAGAGGCTCTCACCAAGTTGTTGGTTACTTCTCAATTGACCTAGGCTAATGTGAGCCAGATCCAAACTCTGAGGTGTGATTTATATGGAGGTGATCATTTAAATGGTAATTATGTTCCAAACTTGGAGAGTGCAGAAGTTCGGTATGAAAACTTCCAAAGAAACAATCCATACTCTAAAACGTATAACCCCGTGTGGAAGGATCACCCTAATTTGAAATGGAGCAACAATAATCAAACCTTGAATGCTAGTCAAGGTGCACCTTAAAAATCTCAAGCGCCTCAACGAAAACTGTATGTATTGGAGGAAACTCTCAAGGGGTTCATGCTTTCTACATAAGAGAGATTTCTAAAAGTAAGTCAGGCGCAACAAGGTATGATGCAAAGTCAAGTGGTCACAAACAATAACACAAATGCCTCCATATAGAATTTAGGGCACAAATTTGGAAGTTGTCTAAGAAAATAGCTGCTCGGGCTAATTTAGGATGGGGATTCAATGGTAATATTATGGATAACTCGAAGAATGAAAATTATAGTGTTATATGGTTGAGAAGTACATTGTTAGGTACAATTACACAATCTAGTGGGGAGAAGAAAAAGAGTGAATATGAGAAGAGAGAGAGTGAAAATAAAGTGGTTGTAGAAGGTGATGCTTAGAATAAGAAAAATGAGGGAGAAAAAAGTGAGATTAAGAGTAATGATAAGGTTAAGGGTTGGACTCTTGACCAATTTATAGATAAGAACTCATCATGGAGGAGGACCAAGAAATAAATTCTTAATGATCATAAACTTGTGCTCCCCGATTATATCAAACCACCCTACCCTTTCTTGAAAAAGAAACCTCAGAAGAAAGATGAAAAAAAGAGTTGTTCAAAAAGTTCGAGGAGATGTTGCAAACAATTCAAGTCAACATCCCCTTTTGTGAAGCCATGGACCAAATGTTGGTGTACGCTAAGTTTATGAAAGAGCTACTCTCTAGAAAATGACGTTTGAGAGATGATTAAAATGCCATTTTTGTTAAGGAGTGTAGTGTTATCGTTCAAAGGAAGCTTCCACCTAAAATTACCGATCATGGTAGGTTCACTATCCCTTGTACTATTGGGCCTGTAAAAGGTGGCCAAGCTCTTTATGATTTTGGGGCAAGCATTAATCTAATGTTGCTCTCAATGATGAAGAGGTCGGGTTATGGAAATCCTAAGTCTACCCATATGAATATCACATTAGTCGACCAATTTGTAACGTATCCCTAGGGAATCTTGGAGGATTTATTAGTTAAGGTGGATGGCTTTTCTTTTCCGACCGACTTGGTAATTTGGACATGCCTAAGGATACTGAAACCCCACTGATTCTTGGAAGACCATTCCTGGAAACAGGAATGCCTTTGATTGATGTGGAGTTGGGCAATTTAGCATTGAGGTTCAAAAAAGAACAAGTGTTCTTCAATGTGTTTGAAGTCACAAAGAACCAACATGAACAACCGCAATGCTACACGGAGAGCAAAATGAGAAACTCACTTAAAAAGAAGAAGCTGGCAAGAACATTATTGAAAATTGGACAGAGAGTCCATTGGTGGAAGTCTAGGCTAAAGGGATGGTTGGGCGTGTTTAGATGTATGGCATCTGGGACTTACACAATCCATAAAATTTGTGAGTATGGAAGTGTTGAATTCAAAGATCTTGGAGAATCGAAGGTCTTTAGTGTTAAGGGAAAGGAGATGAGAGCCTTCCACCTAATGACAAAGCATTAAAGAGGGTGTCTACGGTGCTCGCAGAACCATAGGCTCTAGAGTCAAGCTAGTGACCTTAAACAAGTGTTGCATGGGTGGTAACCCACTATTTGGTAAGTATGTTATTTTCAGTTAATTTAATTTAATTTCAGTCAATACTAACATGGACACACTGCTTTTTAATGTGGACATGTTGTGACCGTTAATGGATATGAACATTGGACATCTGATTGTTGGCCTTACTGTTGGGAATGTAGGCGCGTTAGCTTCCAATACGAGCGCGTTCAACACATTCATAGTCTATATAAAAGGCTTTTTCCCATCATTTTTGTACCAACTCCAAGTATCTCCTTAATTTTACTAATTTTTCTCATTCCTTTTTGCATCCTCTTTGTATTTTTCACCTTTTTGTAGCAAATGGCACCAAAGAGAATTTGTACCTCCAATCCATCAACATCATTTGTTCCCCTTCCTCCTCACACTACTCCAGAATATCCTATATATTTGTTTACATCTCAAGATAATGTAGAAAAAATTCTACAAATCTTAGAATACACGGTAGTAAAGGAACGCTCTTTTGATGTGACAAAGATCAGTGGGTACGAGGAGTTGAGCCTCATGCTAGAGGCGAGAGGATGCACATACCTAAATGGTTTGACCAAGGAGGCCAATCAGTCCATCGGGGTTGAGTTATATGCAAGTTTTGCAAACTGGGACCTTAAGGACTATATGTCTTATGTTCGAGGTAAATTTACCGATTACTCGCCTAGAATTATTGACACTCTTCTTTATCTCCAAGATCCTCCTAGATCCAGTATCCAAAATAAGAGGTGTTATCACTTGTATGATAAGATGAGTCAATTAATGCTAGAGGAGTTCTATAACCCGGGGGCTGAGTGGGTGATAGTGCAGGAGAAACATATCAAGCTTAGGACAAGAGAGATGCACCTTATACCAAGGGCATGGGCATCCTTTTTATTCCAAACCTTATATGAGGTTTCAAACAAATCATAATTTACTACAAAAGGGTTTCATGCTCTCATGTTGATTATAAACGAGGTGCCCGTATATGTGGGTTTATTGATTGCGAATAACATCAAATATATGGCTGACGCCCCCTAAAGAACTTAGAGGAACTTTTATGTTATTAATGAGTTTTGCAGGTTAGATGTGATGATGAGTCTGATGCAACCAATCACTAAAAACTCTATTCTCAAGACCCTCTAAACGGTCTGATAATAGGCCAAGAGGGGTAGAGAGAGGAAGATGTATATTGTCCTGAGGTGCAATAGTAACCTCCCGAATAGGTTCATCATCATGAAAAAGCATCAAATCATATGCCAAGATGGGAAGAGTTTATCTTATGCCTGACTACTTGGGAAACCGAAGCTTTACCTAATTTGTACATTAACCCCTAGATTTGGAGCCTGGTACCAAAGATTTTATGATTATGACAAAGATCATATGTGATTGGTGAGGGAGTTTGTACTACTCGACCAAAAGGAGTGCCAAATGAGTATTTTTATTTTTATTCAGGGGTAATCGAGGACTTTAAAATTCGTATCCCCTTTACTGATTTTGAATCCGACCTCCTTAAAATCCTAAAGGTTGCCCCTTCTTAGCTACGCCTAAATGGTTTGAGATTTATTAAAGCTTTTGAACTTGTCTACGAGATGGTGGATATAACTCCCACCTTAGGTTTCTCATTATTTGAGCTGAAAGGAGCGAAGAAAGAAGGTTGGGTTTCCCTTAGCGAAGTTTTGGGGAAGAGCTTCCTTCAAGCTTATACCATAATTTATAAAGGCTTCAAGGATAAGTTCCTTCAAGTGAAGAGTGGGGAAATGTTCCCCCAAGTTATTTATGCACTGGACGAGAACTATCATTTCCCGACTTATTGGTCGGATGGTCCATTATCGGTTTCCGATTTTGATTATGACAAATTGGTTGCTCTGGAAATCCGAGTTTTAGTCATTCTGGATGCATTTAGAGTAGTAAAGGTTAAGGACTTACTACATATGGCCGACGATCCAGAACAAATTTCTAAATTCCTAGGTAATGCTTATATATGACTTTTATTACAATTTGACAATCTTATTTTGTTATTTTTATGAACACTTTGTTCTTTTCTTTCTAGATGACATGACAAATCTCAAACTATCCGAACAAAATAAGTTGATGGTTGAGGCGACAGAAGATGCCGATAAGGTAAAAACTATAGGTGCTCAATAGTTGACCAAAAACCTTAGGGCCTATTTGATAAAATGTGTAGTTATGAGATGGAGTTTGTTTGAATTTAGTTATGCTTATGAGCAAAGTGAGATCTGTCTCACAAAGGATGTTACCCAACTGAAGGATATTCTTAAATTCCAAAATCACAAGGCAAAGGAGCTGAACAAATAGCTATCAGAGATGAAGTAGAAGAAGGATACCCCAAAGTCTCAGTTGTCGGAAATGAAGAAGCAGAAGGAGACCGCGGAGTCTAAGTGCTTGTTGCTTGAATCAACCAATGTTGGTTTGAGACACTGAAGCTTGGGATCTTAATGAGACACTAAAGAAATCCTTGCAAGATGCCCAGGTAGACCTTCTCTCATCCGGAGATGAAGCTATCGAGAGAGCCAAAGCCCAAGTGTTATGCATGATGCCTGACCTTGACGTGTCAAAGACATACTTTTTTAATATTGTGGTGGATGGCCACCTTGTGGAGATGGAGGAAGCTTCTCCTAAAGTTGAGGTCTTGAAGGTCATGGCGACCAATAACCCAACCCTTTAGGCTCAAGGAGACGAGCATCATGATGTTTGAGTTTCTTTTATGTTTGTTGCTTAGCCATCAATGATGATGTGTTTTTTGTAATATTTTTGGATAATGTTTTATTTTTTATGATACCATGTGTAAGTCCCTTTTGAGGGGCCCTTTTGGTACGCTACTATTATTTTTTATTCAGTTTCATACTGATTGTGCGTATTTTCCTAGGTATATCTTTAAATCATCTCAGCTTGTGTTTTAGCAACATGCCTTAGAACATGGCTTCGTCGAGCACTGATCCTTCTCCCTTAATTGTTTGAAAAAATTTACTTTGCTGATAATTTAGACTTTTTGATCATTAACTTGGTTATTATAACCTTTTTTAGATCTTTAATAGGCTTAATAGCTCAACCAAGGATTCTTATTTTTATGGTCGACTTTATTTTGGTCAAAGGTTTTATTAACTTAAACCGGCCAGAGGTTTCTCATTTTCGTGGCCGATTACTTAGGTTAGATGTTTTATTAACATAACTCGGCCAGAGGTTTCTCATTTACGTGGTTGATTACTTAGGATAGGGGTTTTATTAATATAACTCGGTCAGAGGTTTCTCATTTACATGGATGATTACTTAGGTTAGAGGTTTTATTACCATAACTCGGCCCAAGATTTCTCATTTACGTGGCCTATTACTTAGGTTAGAGGTTTTATTAACATAACTCGGCCATAGTTTTCTAATTTACATGGACGATTAAATAGTTTGGAGGTTTTATTAACATAGCCCAATCATAGATTTCACATTTACATGGTCGATTACTTAAGGTCATCAGTGATGCCTATGATACTCATCGCCACAGGGATGAGCTTAGTTTTACTATAAAAATGGCACACAAACATATGAGTTGAGGATGCCTTGTTAAAAACCCTTTCTCTTGTAAGGGAAAAAAGTGTTACCCATAATTTTTATTCAAATAACACCATTACATAATGTTTAATTGTAATAAAACCTATGGTTGGAAACATTCAAAGCCCTAGGAATTTCTAGTCCTTCTAAATTCTCGAGTTTGTAGGCTCTATTATTCAGTTTATGCTTGATCCAGTAAGGTCCCTCCCAATTTGGGGAGAGCTTTCCATTGTTTTATGTGTCTGTGATCCTCTTCAGGATTAAGTCTCCTTCTTTAAACCTTCTTGGTTGGACTTTGTTGTTGAACTTTCTCTCAATCCTCTTTTTTTTTGCGCATTCTCTCACATGAGCCATTCTTCTGAGTTCTTCTATGAGGTCAGCCAAGTTACCCAGCCCCTTCATGTTAAGATCATAGTCAAAGTTTATTCATCACCAGGTTAGAGAATTGACTTCTATCAGTATCATTGCATCGACCCCGTACACCATTCAAAGGGTGTCTCCTTAGTGATTGAATGAAGAGTAGTATGATAAGACCATAGGATCTCATGTAAGTACTCAGCCCAAAGTCACTTTTCTTCATCCATCTTCTTCTTCATTCCTTATAGGATAATATAATTTTCTACTTCTGCCTGGCCATTAGCCTAGGGATGCTCGATCGATACAAATCAGTTATGAATGCTAAGGTGCCTACAAAATTCTATAAATGAGCTCACAAATTGCGTGCCATTATCGGATACAATGATCACTGGTAAGCCAAAACGACATATGATATTTCTCCAGTAAAAACATCATACCCTCTCTGCTGTTATTCGGGGATACGACATCGACTTCCACTCACTTGGTAAAATAATACATTGCCACTATAAAAAAGTTTAATTGCCCGACAACTAAAGGAAAAGGATTGAGGATGTTTTCTCCCCACTGATAGAAAGGCTGGGGGATATTACTGAATGTAATAATTCTGCATGAGAATGTATGAAGGGAGCATAAATTTGACATTTCTCACAATGGTTTACGAATCATGCATAATCTTTGTAGCATACTCAGCCAATAGTATTCGACCCTAAGTATCTTTCTAGATAAAGCTCTTCCCCCAATATGACTTCCACACACACTCCTTCATGTACTTCCTTCATTGTGAGTCCTACTTCTTCTTCAGTGAGACATCTCAACATCAGGGAAGATCTGCCTATCTTGTATAGTTGGTTGGCTACCATGAGGTATCGGGAAGATATCATTTTGATGCATCGTGCTTAAGTCTTCTCATCTTGCAACTTTTCCTGAGTCAAGTATTGAATATAGGTGTCATCCAACCCATTGTATTTTCCAGTATCATCACCTCCTATAATTCCATACTCAATGCCTCTAAATTTTCTTGGATTACCGTCTTATTTAGCCCCGGGCCCATGGTGTTGGCTAACCGGGCTAACAGATCGGCTCTGGCATTTTCCTCTCGTGGAATATGTGTTACCTAAAATTTTGTGAACCCTTTGGCTAATTACAGAGCTCGTTGTAGATGCTTGAGAAATAATGCATCCTTTATCTGATAATCTCCCTTAATTTTACTAGCGACTAATTATGAGTCGGTTCGAACCAACAAATGAGAAATTTCGACTTCCCTGGATAGCTTCAAACCGGCAATCACCATTTCGTACTCTGCTTAATTTGTTGTCCTGAAAATTGAAGCAAAGAGATTTCTCTAGTATCAATTTCCATGGTCCCTCTAGCACTATTTCTGCTCCGCTGCCTTTGAGGCTAGATGAGTTATCCACTAATAGGATCCACTGCTCGAGCATTTCTCCTGGGGTAGGTGAGCTCAATTCTATTAAGAAATCCGTTAATACTTGTGACTTGATGTTATTCATGGGTGCGTATGTGATATCATATTTAGATAATTGTACTGCTCGTGCTACCTTTCTGCCTGCCAGATTCGGCTTATTCAAGATTTGTTTTATGGGGTAGTTTGTCTTGACTATGATAGGATGTCCTTGGAAGTACTGTCTGAGTTTCCTGGCGGTAACCACTACCTCCAAATCTAGTCGTTCAATCTTCTGATAACGAGTTTCTGCTTATTTGAGAACTTTACTGACAAAATAGATCGGTCTTTCGTCTCCATCACTGTCCTGAACCAATACCTAGCTAATCACTTTTTCGGATACAACTAAATACAAGATGAAGGGTGAATTTTTCTTTGGACGGACCAAGATCGAGGGGAAGACAATAATTTCTTTAAATCCATAAATGCCTTCTCACATTCTTCCGTCCACTTGAACTCTGACGACTTCTTTATAGCAGTGAATAAATGTATGGCCTTGTCACCTGCGCAAGATAGAAATCAGGACAAGGCGGCTAGCCTCCTTGTAAGCTTTTGGAGTTCTTTTATAGATGTCGGTCCTCTCATATCAATGATCGATTGACACTTGTATGGGTTTTCTTCTATCCACCGGTGTTTCAGCATGAAGCCGAGGAATTTGTTGGTATGTACCCTAAAGGTACACTTGTCGGGATTAAGTCTCATGTCGAACTTCCTTATTAGTTCAAAAGTCTCTTTCAAGTCATCTACACGCTTTACTTCTTCATGTGTTTTGACTAACATGTTATCGACATGTACTTCAAGGTTTCTTCCAATTTGCGTCGAGAATACAATATCCATCGACCTCTAATATGTAGCCCCAACATTTTTGAGACCAAATGGCATTACCCCGTAGTAATAGTTTTTTCCGTCAATCATGAATGTTGTTTTGGGATCATCAGCTGGGTTCATCTGTATTATATTGTAGCCTAAGTAGGCATCCACAAATCTGAACAAACGGGACCCTGAGGTGGCGTCAATCAGTATATAAATATATGGCAATAGATAGGGGTCCTTCGGGAATGTTTTGTTGAGATCAGTGAAGTCTACGCATATACACCATTTTCCCGACCATATTGGATATCTAGGTAGGATATTTTATCTCTTGTATAAATCCAGCCTTGAATAACTTACCGACATCTTCGGTGACCGCTTTCCTTTTTTCTTATTCGTTCTTTCGCTTTCTATACATCACAACTTTTGATGTTGGATCTAGTGAGAGTTGATGGCACACAACATTTAGGTCAATCACATGCATGTCTGACGGCTTCCATACGAAGAGGTCGACGTTATGTCTTAGTATCTTTATGATATTTATCTCCTCTTCCTGAGACAACCCCGAGCCTATCTGTATGACCTGAAACTTTTCAATACCGATTTGTACATTTTTTAATTCTCCAATTGGAAGCTATCGTCTGCTGGATCTCCTCGAGGATCACTTTTTCCATCAAAGGATGGCAAAGGCGGTGGTTTGAAGTTTTCTGAGACTTGATCACCTAAAATCGTCTCTGACAAAGGTTGAGGATCAATGATCTCTTCCTCCTCTTCCTCTTCCTTAGTATTTTGTGACTAATGTAGTGTGTGGACACTTTCATGTAGAGTTTCATTCTTCTGTCGCAGGTTCTCCATAATTGATAGGAGTTATTCCATGTCTAGGGGAGTTCGAGGTTCACTCCTGCTAGGAGGTGATCCAAAAATCGTGTTGCTATGGTGAAATGTATGATTTTGTGAGGCATGGGAAACTTTTACTGAGTCCCCATGGTGGGTGTCAAATGTTCTTGATAAACACTATTTGGATAAATCTCCCTGATGCTAGCAACATAGATAATAATCGTCCTACTTTTTATGAGGTATTAGTATCCTCTTCCTCATTGTGAAGTCTCATTTTTATACTCGTCCATTCATCAATGGCCCTTAAAGGGATGCTAATTCATATCCTATGCTAAAGTAACCTTTGGTAACGTCCGGTGTCTTCCCTAAGTAATGTCTTTTACCTTAATTTTTGTAACTCTCATGCATTCATGGAGATTTTTCGTAACCATCATCTATGACTATTCATGTTGCCTCCTGGTACCCTTTTAGAGATCGGTTCCGACTTGTTCATCTACCAGAGTCATTACGTGACCGAATCCAACTTGTCTACGTCTTATAACAATGTTCTCCCTAACTAAGATCCAATTGATGGCATCTCTTCATTGCATGTATTTAGTCGAAGAATCAGAGTAAAACTAGTGAAAATTGAGTAAATATGAGAAGGACTGACCAAAGAATGAAGGAAAAATAGCTAAGTGTGCAAATTGTGGACTTAATGAAATTTTGAGTGAAAAATAAGCAAAAAAGAGTGAACCTTCTAAAATAATCACATCCACGGTCGCACAACATCACCCACGCGATAGGGCATTAAAAGCTTTATCACGTGAGATGTAGGGTATCACGCGTGATGCTCATTTTTCTAGGTCTTATTCTGACGCGTTCTAGTCCATTCTGACACCTTTAAAATGGGAAATTGTGCACTTTCGCAAGGCTTGTGAAATTTGGCACTATGAGCACGATTTTACAGCATCAAAGCGTGATTTTGAAAGTATTGAAAGCCATTGGGGACCAATCCTTCAAGGGAATTTATATGTTATTCTTCTTTATTATTCAACTGGTATTGTAATTTTAACTATGAGTAGTCAAGCTTCTCTATGTAAGGTTGTGTGATGATGAACCTTATTCAATCTAGTTGGAATTATATGTTGGTTTGACTTTATATGAATCTTGTGAATTATAATTTTATTCAGTTGTTGCTTAATCTTAACGCTTTTATTTGAGATACTCTGCTAATTTGATTTTTGACACATAGGGATTACTGACCCTTAGCCTATATGTTGAACCTAGGGAAATTGTTCTACTTACACTGGTTGAATAGGGATAGGAGACTTCGAGTAGTGGCATAGGAATTAACGTTGTGTACACCACCTAACTTTGTTTATGCTGGCGGACTAGGGATAGAAAGCTACGAGTAGTGGTTAGCGAGTTATTTCATGAGGGATCAGTTATAACAGTTTTGTAAATTTGTCGTTAGATTATAAGGATAAGACTATTCATATCATACATCAACAAGAGAGGATAAGGGGATTATAATACACAACTTAACCATCTAAATTACTTCTGTTTCAAACTCGTTATTTGTTTTCTGCCTAAAACCTGACACCCCCCCCCCCATTTACTGTTTTTCTTTTACATTGCATAATTATTGACTTGTTCGAACATAGTCTATGTGAATTCAATCTTTTATTACTGTGACAATATCAATACACTTGTCGAGAAGTCATCAAGTTTTTGGTGCCGTTGTAGGGGACTGTTGCTTGCAACAGGGCAACGCTTTGTGCAACACATTTTATTTTTCTTAGTTTTAATTGTTTGTTTTTGTTTTATTTTCTTGTTTATCATAGTGCTACTGAGGTATTTTCTGTTTGTGTGCGTAATTCAGGGTCATCATTACTACCATTTGCGTATGCTTGGTCTTTGAGAATTTCGGGATGTACAATAGTGACTACTAACCCTTGGGTTATTTAAGTAAACTACTATAAATATTGGATTCACTAATTGACTAGGGATAGGATAATTAGGAATTGTGACTTAGGGGCTAACACGCTCTATTGCTTAGTCAGATGGTATAATTGGTCTAGGATTAAGGATTGACGCCTAGACTAGTGAGCTGCTTGCGAAGGGATTGAGTATAATGGCAAAGTTAATTTGTCGTGTTATTATGTAGTCATTGCATGTCTGTTAAAGCGTGTTTCATGAATCAAGTAGAAATAGGGGATTCTGATAATAATTCATGGTCGCCTTTATCATCATTGTTATTAACACTTATCTCTTGTATTTTCGACCAAACAACCTACCCCCCCCCCCCCCCCTGTTTACTATTTTTATTTATATCGCACAATGTACCTTGTTCTAAATTCGCAATCCCTGTAGAGACAAATTTATTTATTACTTCGAATACAATGCTAGTATGCTTGCTAGTAAATTATTATCAATAAGCTCCCTCACATTTCCCCAAAACGTGTGTTGTCTTTTGAATTGGACGCTAGTGGGGCAGAGGACGACGATACATATGATCCCTTGGAGCATGATTTTGAGATTGACTATGATGAGGATGACTATGATCATACTTTGACTAGCACTTGTAGTGGGTTATGTGGAGTTAGGGTGGGTGCATATCGTGGATGTCATTAGGTTTCAATAAGCTTATCTAGGAAGTAAATTACGTGGGTGTTAGGAATGTGTTGGTATTAGATGGCGCATGCCATGTGACTTTTACTATGAATGGTTGAAAATTTTCTCCATAGAGCAACTCTCCTGCACAAATGTCTTCCGAGGACTTCATATTTATTTTGTTTATTATGGTTTGTATCATATTTATTATCAGTACTTTATGTATGTGACGCTTCGTAGTCTATACATATAGTATGGTATTATGTTCTAAACTTGTTTATCTTATTTCTTTTATAATGCAAATGTTGTGTACTTAAATTAAATTTAAATACAAAATTTGTTATATCATGTGCGTGCATATATATATATATATATATATATATATATATATATATATATATATATATATATATATATATATATATATATATATATATATATATATATATATATATATATATATATATATATAAGGAAAATTTTGACTTATTCATGAAAATGGTACCTTTTTAAAATACATTTTCTCTGTTAAAAATCAGGTTGTTACACTTCCTACCCAAAAGGGGAAGATCTATAAGGTCCTTAAGAATCTAGCTTTATTGAGTAAATGGTGGTGGAAGCTGATCTCAGGTGAGGCAAGTCTTTGGATTGATATCATATTCGATAGATATGGGCATATGATTGTTTACCCTTTTTTGGGGTAGATCCTCCTCTTCTTGTCTATCTTCTACACGGTGAAAAGACGAGTTATAAAATTGGTGATCCTTCAGACTAGTTTGTGGACTAGTTTTTCGGATGATTTGTGGGTTGGTTCTATTCCACTTAGCGTGAGATTCCCTGGGCTTTATAGTATCTCTAGCCAACTTGGTAGAATTGTTGTCGAGGTGGGGTTTGAATTGATGAGGTGTTTCTCTATGATCTTAGGTGGATGAGGTTTCTCTCTTTTATTTATAAGTAGGAGTTGGTTAATCATATATTCCTCATTATTCATTATGTGGTTCCTTCCCATGATCCCAAAAGGTGGTGTTAGAGACATGTCAAAGATTGTGTGTTTTCGATTGCCTCAACATACATTATATTTCTAGAGCTAAATCTTTCATCTACCTTCTCTTCCAGTAGAGTAGACTTTATTAAACCTCTCATTTGGGATTGTTGGGTTCCTTCTAAAGTTGTTATGTTCTCTTGACAGCTCATACACAATAAAATTCCCATTAAAATAAATATATTTAAGTGGAAGGTTATTTTTGGTTATGACAGTGTAGTGTACACTATATGGAGACGATCAGTATAGGTGACCTCCCATTTATTTATTACCAGTGAGTTGACAATATTTTTTGTGTGAATATGATTCTTAGAAAGTTATGATGCTTTTTAGTTCTTCCTAGATATTTCATGTATCCTTTTGAACTTATTATTTCCTTGAGTGAGGTATTTAGGATTAAAGATGATTTTATCACGACTTGACACTCAGTTGTTTGGTCAATTAAGGAAATCCCAAAATGACATTGTCTTTGCAAAAACATCTATGATAGTTCACTACAAGAAAAACTCCCCCCTGCCACATGATTATCACGTGGCAAAGGTGAAAATCACTTCACTAGTCAAAAATAGCGACGTGTTGATTCACGTCGCTGGAACGCGTGTGGCAACTTTTTGTGACGTGATAAACACGTCGCTAATTTGCCAAAGGCAAATCACGTCGCAACATTGTGAATTAACTTGCTTCTGCGCTTAAACTTTGCCACGTGATATTCATGACACAACTTTGCCACATGAATATCACGTCACAACATTTGAAAATGGATGGTATGTTGCCACATGAAAATCACGTGGCAAATTACCCACGTGATTTACACTTCACAACTTAAAAACAAAATTAAAATAAAAGATAAAATATATTGTTATTATTAAATTATATTATTAATAAAAGATAAAATAATTAATAAATAATAAAATATAGAATAATTAATAATTAAGTGAAATATTTTTAAATTAAAATTACACATATGAAAATGTATTATAAAAATAGCAAAGTAATTATTTATACAAAAATTAATATTTAAAACTAAATAAATATTACACATCAAATTCGTCGTCATCTTCATCGTCTTCACTTGTTCTTTGATTTTGATTTCTACTCATGGACTGCATAAATTGTCTCATTTGCTCCTCCATATCGTGTTGTCTTTTTTTCATTTCCTCTAATTCGGCCTTTAACGCCGCCTCACGCTCCGCCGTCTCTCGTCTAGCCTCTGTTAGAGCCAGTTGCCTCACCGTTTCCATCATTTCAGGTGTCAATTGTGTTGGACGGGACGTTCCTTCCCCACTTGCAACTCTATCAAATAAAGTTCTATCTCCGGTTCTGTAGTTGCCAGCCAAAGGACCAACACCAAAAAAACACCCATTACGTCCCTTCCCTCCAGTGACTAAGCTCCAAATATACATATCCACGCGTGGATCAAGCGGATTAGAACCAACAGGTGTATATTGAGGATTTTCAACTAGAAATTGTGTGAGCAATCTTTGATACTCCTCCTACACATACAACAAATAAAATAATTAGATACAGTTGTGACATGAAAAGAATCCCACATATATTGTTGCCACATGAAATTCATGCCACAAACATTATTACCACGTGAAATTCACGCCACAAAATTGATAGAATTTTAACAAAAAAAATAAAATAGAAACAACTTACTATAGTTCTTCTCGACCGATCATCAACCAAATCCCCCGATTTTTTTGTACGGGTCTTCACAAACAACTCATTAAGTCGGGGGGGTCTTCCTTGTGCCTTAGTCTGATTAATATAAATAAATTTAATTAAACACATAATAAATCAAAATATAATTTTAAACCGTAGTTATAATTTTTACCATCCGTTTTGCATGTTCTCCAATGCTTATACTTCCTGTAGAATTAAGGCAACCCCCCCTTTCGGATGCTCTCATGTCTTTTGCTTTTTGAGATTTAGCTTTAAAATTATCGGTAGCCCAATAGGCAAGAAGTTCGTCAAATACTTCCTTGCCTATCCAGTTGGGACGAATATTTCGTTCTTCCCAATCAAGTCTGACACGCCTAAGCATGTCAGAAAGTCGGACAGATGTTCTTCCCCGATAATTTTTTCTAATCATATATTCATCCATTACATTCCACGTACACTTTTCCTACAATGTTGTATGACATTCAAAAAAATTGTTAGATAAGTGTTAGATAATATATTACAATAAAATAACTAATTAAAATAACAACAATAAAATTTATTTTACCTTAAATTTATCAAACCATTCATCTTTCTCATCCTTGGAAAGTTCTTTGAATGACTTCCAAGCTTTTTTATACATTTGTTGAATCACATGTTTTACACACTGTGCAGCTGGCCTACTCGGAGAGAAACTAAACAACAATTTGAATAAGTGTTAATTATAAACATGGAAACATGTATACTAAATAAAATTTATAAATTAGATACTTACGATTTTCCACATGGCTCAATAAAATATCTGCCATCAATCATCTCATACTCTGTGGGATTTGCAGTTGGTTGCTCTAAAACATGGTCATCCTGCTGCTCCTGGTCATCCTGTTCCTCCTGCTCCTCAGGCACGGGTATATCTGTGGCACGTGGTGGGTGTGGGGTGCGAGATCCCCCATGATGCGTGGATGATGAGGGCATGTGTGTGGTAGGTGGGGTGTGGGACCTCGAAAGCGTGGATGATGATGGTGTGTTTGTGGGATGCTGGGACGACAGAGGTACCTGTGTGGGATCTGGAAAGATCCCAGACTGCATGAAGGGTGGGGGTACCTGTGAGGGATGAGGAAAACTAGATCCCCCAGTCTGATGGTATGGTGAAGTCCCAGATGGGCTAATAAAGGATGGGTTCCCAGATGGGCTAATAAATGATGGGTTCCCAGATGGGCTAATAAAGGATGGGTTCCCAAATTGGGCCATAGGATAACCATGGGATGATAGTAGCGAGAGAAAAGGCTGTGAACCCATGGTCATGGGATCTACCTGAGTCTGTGGGGGAGGATACCCCATAGATGACTGCAGTGGCATAAAATGTTGAGAGGTCGTAGACATGGGCTCTACCTGACTCTGCGGGGGAGGACATACGGCCGACTGAGGAGCCTCACATACCCTTATCCTCGGGCGCTGCTGACCCTTACCCTTATCGGTTCGGGGCGGCATTTTATCTACAATCAATAAACACATGTAATACATCCTACATTAAGTAACATTACACAGTACACTAAGTAACAATACATCATACTATCTATTCAAAGTCTTCATGCTCTTCATCCATACTATTGTCTTCATCTGTTCTGATACTATCCTCGGATACAAACTCTTCACATTCTTCATCCACATCATTTTCTGTCAACAATGTGGATGCATCAACTTGATGGCCCTCAACCACTGTATCACACAAACTTGTAATTTGTTCAACTTCAATCACATCATTAACTTGAGAAGTTTCATCATCTTGGTAAGCGACATCTTCGACTACTACATCATCGGCTTCGATATGACCCAATGGTTTTATACATTATTTTAAACATAATATTAATAATACAACTTCTATTTATTTAGTTATCTAAATAATATATATACACACTTATCAATTTTTACTCAAAACACTAATCTATTATATTTTTTAAACTAACCATATTATCTAAATAATAATACAACTTCTATTTTTAGACATGATTCATATTACTTTTTCTAATAAACAAAATATTTCGTTTTTTTTTATAAATATTATTCTGTTTTAATATTTTGTTTAAAAAAAATTATATATTATATTTCTAAAAAATATAATGTGCACATATATAAAGGCATTAAATAGTTTCTAAACAAAGTAATATCAAAGTTTTAATATTTCCAAGCTTGACATGATTTTCTTTTGAAATTTATAATTTCTCTAGAAATAATTAAAAATGATTTTATAAATAGGATATTAATAGAGAGGATAGTATTGGTATTAATAGTATATTATATAAAATCTATTTCTAAACTATAAAAATTTAATACATAAAATATTCTGTTTTTTTTGTATAATACATTAAATATATAATACATTAAATATTCTGTTTTTTTAAAAGTATTATATATTATATTTCTAAACAAATTCTAAACAAATTCTGTTTTAATAATACATTAGGGTATATGTTTTATAAACAAATTCTAAACAAATTCTAAATATATAATACATTAAATTTCTAAACAAATTCTATTTTAATACATAATGTGCACAAAAACAAAATCCAGTCCAAACAAATTCGGTTTTAATACATAATAAGCACAACACATAATCCAGTCCAAACTCAATACATTTAACTAATCTGAAAATGATAAAAAAAAAAATTAAATTTCACAATTTTGAATATACCTGGATGAAGACTTTGAATCTGTTTGCTCCAAATTCTTGAATGAATAATTCACTCTTAGCTATTTCTTAAAAAAAAAAATACAATAATTAAAATAAAATTCATATATATTAAACAGAAATGGGTTTAAGTTGAAATAATAAAAGTATTTACCTTTAAATTTCCAATTTCAAAATGGATCTGAAGCTTGAAGGAGAGAAATGGGTTGAAGGAACTTGAAGGGAAAATGGGTCTGGTGGAAGCTTGAAGAGAAAACGAAGAAGAATGAAACGGTGAAGGGAAGAGGGAGAGAAGAGGGAAGTTAAAGGAAAGGTTCCCACGTGGTAAACACGTCGCTATTTGCGACGTGATTGTCATTTCGGAAATTAAATTACACCACATGTACCCACGTGATCAGCACGTCACTAGTTGCGACGTGAATTACATTTCACAAAACATTATTTGAATTTTAAATTTAAAATAGCGACGTGATCTACATGTCACTACCAAATTTTAATTATTTTCATTTCCCCCCAACCTGAAAAGTTGTCATTCCATTTTTTTATTATATTTTACCTTTAGCCACGTGAAATTCACGTCGTAATTGGCATTTTTTGCCACGTGCATTTCACGTCACTAAATCACGTGGCTGCACAAAGTTATTCTTGTAGTGGTTGATAAGGTGAAATATAAGAACAATTTTCATGATTCTAAATGATATCTTAGTAGGTCTGTGACTACCTCTTGTAATCTCTCTGATTGACTCGATAACCTTATTTTCTACCAGAGTCAATAACGGTTTTCAGAACCTTCGAGATGCTCCTTTGGCGAAGTGTTTTGGGTGATTTATGATGTTTTTTGTTTCCGGTTGATAGTGGTTCTTAGAAGTTGAGATATAATTTATCTTCCTTTCACACTAGTGTTATGTTTGATTGCTTCCTTCTCTTTATTTTGTTATTTAGTATTTTTTTTCTGATGATAATGATTCGATTTGGTATCTCTTTTACTTCAACTTCTCTGCTTATTTATACTATTAGTCTTTATTATCTACTTACCTTTACATATAAAATAAGTTAAGAGAATATCTTTAATTTAAACCCAATATTTCTTAAGTTAAGAGAATATCTTTAATTTAAACCCAATATTTCTTTTGAGATTAAAGTGATTTTTCATTATATATAATACTCTCTATAATAAAATATAAATAAAAAGAAAATTTCCACTTATTAAGAAAACTCAAACATAATTATTTGAAGGAATATCTACTAAGTTAATCAATATGACTTATTATTTTAATTAAATTCAGTTGATGGTTGTAGACATATTAGGTTGCAGTTTGATTCCCACATTCTATTTATTCATTTCTAAAAGATAACATTTTAATTGAGAATACTAGACCAATTATTTTTATAACAGTTGATGAGTTTGTAATTAAGAAAAGACCGACACATAAATCTGGCCACCCTAAAAAATATTCTAACTCTGTTGCCAAAAAATAATAATAATAATAATAATAATAATAATAATAATAATAATAATAATAATAATAATAATAATAATAATAATAAGATTAGTCCATTCTTATGAACCATAAGAAGGTTTCAAGACTAATTTTCATCATCCAATTTAATTGCAAATTCTGACATCTTAATAATATTCCTTTACAAGATGGGTTAATTAACGCACAAATCTCAAAATTTATCAAAATTAAATAGGTTTAGAAAAATCTGTTTAAATAAAATTTTGTAAGATACTATTATAATTAAATTGTAATTAAATATAACTTTTATATATTTTATTATGATTAAATCACGGTTAATCTATGCCTTTTTATTCATCACATCACCTACTTACTCTTATAATTATTCTTTGTCAGGATCTCAAGTCAAGTCTCTAATCTGGATAGATCCATTAGTTTAACTTTTGGAATGCTAATTGTCAAAGTTGCAAAACTTGAACTGTGTATATAGCAATTAATATGACTGTTCACCTTTTATAATTGCAGTTGACAAGAAAACAATATTATCTAGAATTAGACAAATATTTTACCCAAAAAAAAGAACTAGTATTAAAAGTAGGCCGAAAATAAACAAGAGATATTAGTGGTATTGATTCATAGGAATGGCTAGCTAGATTTTTCTTGGTCATACTCCCCAAGCAGATTAACGTTGTTTTCGGACATGATAGAGTGGTCTTGACCCGACAGAAACATAGAGAGGTCTGGCTTATGTGATTGGACGGTGACCGTTGCATTTTATGAATGCTGGCGTCGCATCGCGTCGCGCGCATATTGCTTTTTCATTCGGCAATGGAAGAAGTCAGAAACAACTCAGTGCCACAATTTTAGGCTTTAATCTCACTCATAAGTAAGCATATATTGATTTAATCAATGCTTCATTGCTTGTGCCCGTAACACTAATACGTCATACTCATACTAGTATTGTTCTCATTCCCTCACACAGAGATAAGTCACATTCAATGCCGTTTAACCTTATTCTTGTTTCCTTTTGCTTTCTACCTGGGTTCTTGCAGTTCTGCCTGGTGCAATGGAATCAAAGTTTATTCCCGTTTCGGTAGTAGCAAATCACAAATGGTTTTGGTCACTGAACTCACACTTTGTATTTTTTTTAATATAATGTAACTAAATAAATACATTGTTTTATAAGAAAAAATAATGTTAATGTAAAGATATTTCATCCCTAAAAGAACCTTATTTGAACACTGAACACTATAAAATAATATTACTTCTTTTGGTCCAAATGCTCCAACAAATTGTAAACTAAATGACAAGGTCCTTGTTGGAAGACACACTCCCCTTCAAAAGATTAAAGAACCACTTTAAATGAGTTATCTCCTCCAAAGGTTGATTGCCTTTCCTACCAAGCCACCTCACAATTCTGTCCTAAATCTTGATGGATAAAGGACACCAAAAAAAAAATCGGATCGATATCGAATCGACAATAAAAAAAATTATTGATCTATTTGATTGTTGAATAGGATAAATTATTAAATTAATATGAACCAATCAAAATTGATAAAAACTGATAAATTTGTGATTTTGTAAACGTCAATAGATCTATTTATTTTAGACAAAACAATGATGTTTTGATAATTTAATAAAAAAAATTATGATATATGTAAAATTTGTTCCAAACTTATTTGGAACAACTTTTCTTTCTTAAAATTAAATTTATTAGACATTACAATTATTTGTTATTCAATTTATATTAAGTTAAATTTTTTGTTTAAAATTTATTTTGATTTGTATTTTGTATTAGTTTGTTGCGTACGATGACTATGTTTAGAATTTGAATTTAAAGAATGACCTTGTGAAATTATGATATTTTGAAATTTTGTAGATATTGTGATTTTTTTAGAGACAGAGTCATCTAATTCGATCGATTTAATAATGATATAATTTTATCATAGGTATCGGTTTATTCAACCGACATATTCAGTTTAATTTGATTTAGTCATGTGATTCAACCAATGACCTAGTAATTCGACCAATGAATTAGTGACCCAATGCCCTCATCATTTTCATGACCGGTCCATTTTTTAAAACGTTGACTCAAATCAGTTTGAAAAGAAATCGAACTGTCATCCTATTCCAATCAAATGTTTGGATAAGTTTTCCATTTAAACTGAACATGGAAATCTTACGATGGTAAAAATTAAGGTGTTACCGCACAGTTGTTAATCTAACAATTATAACTTCTCAAAAACTAGGTGAAAGAGTGTAAGGCGAGGTGATTAACCTTGTTTCAAAACACATAAATTTCATCAAGTCATTGATCCTCATTAAAATGCAGAAACCATTGACAAGATTTTTGATCCAGTTCGGCTTATTTAATTTGTGACTCTAAGTTGGCTAATTTTTTTTAATGAATATGTCGCTTGTAAAGTGCCTTAGAATTTCTTGATTCACTTTTGATGGGGATGAAGAGAGAAAGTAAGATAAACCGTGTGATTTGTTACTCTACAAATGGGGACCATAACCCATATAGGTAACTAATTTCCTTAGGGTTACTACTCAGTTTTTAATATTCTTAATTTGACGTCTCGTCAAATTAGGATATTGGCTTATTGTATCTATACAATAAAATTTCATGACATATGTTCCCTTAGCCATAAAAATATTAATTAGACCATTTTAGTTTTGGCCAATCAAATAATGGCCATAACACATTAAATATTACATTTGTGATCCAAAATTCTAACAATCTCCTATTGGTCACATATTTAGTTATACACGCGTACTAGACTTTATGAGCTTTAAATTTGCCATTATATCTCTCAAGCATATTCAAATAATCTTGTATATTAGTTATGTCAGTACATAGAACCAAAGTGATTTTCGTTATATCAATCATAATTAAACCCATCAATGATTACTAATAGTGACATAACTAAATGACATAGATTCATCATGAAATGTGTAGCATGAAAATCACAAGAATGTGACTTGTACAAGTTGATTTTCAATATGTCATACTTTACTTTAGTGAGATCATTCAATAACCTTATTGTACAGAGTATAAATAGCTGAATATTAAACTTTATAAACCAGATAAAATATCCAAACCCAGAGTATGTGTACATAATACCAAATATAGAACTCAAAATTCATAAACGAGTAACTCATACTAAACTAAAGATTCCTCAAACAGTAAAACACCCATGTGAGCAGTGTGCTCATGAAATACCTTGGGTGGAAGACCTTTTGTAAGAGGATCTGCTATCATGGAATTTGTGCCTAAGTGTTCTATGCAAATCTGTCAACTTTGTATCATTTCCTTAACAACTAGGAACTTGATGTCAATATACCTTGACTTGGTCAAGCTCCTATTATTGTCAGATTATAGGACGAATGCCTTGTTGTCATAGTATAACTTTAGTGGTCTTTCAATTCTTTCCATAATTTGATGGCTAGTGACAAGGTTTCTCAACCAAATACCATGCTTAGATGTCTCAAAACATGTTATAAATTTCGCTTCCATGGTAGATGAAGCAATGAGAGTTTGCTTGGTACTGCACCAAGAAAATGTACCACTAGCCAACATATAGATATAGCCTGAAGTAGATCTTTTACTATCTTGGCATTCATCAAATTCAGAGTCAGAATATCCAGTGATCTCCAACTGATCTGACCTCATATATGTGAGAATATATTATTTTTCTATGTTTAAGTACCTCATTACTCCTTTTGGTTGCATTCCAATGATACATTACTTGATTGCTCAAATATCTCCCTAACATCCCAACTATGAACGTGATATACGAATGCGTTCAGACTTGGGCATACATCATACTCCCTACAACTGACACATGAGGAATATTTTGCATTTCTTGAATTTCTAAATTTCCTTTAGGACACTGATTAAGACTAAATTTTTCTCCTTAGAAAATGGAGTATCCCTTGGTTTACATTCCTGCATGTCAAACCTTTTATGTACTTTTTTAATATAGCTCCTTTATGACAATCCTAGAGTGCCACTAGATCGGTCTCGGTGTATCTGAGTTCCTAGTACAAAGGATATGTCACCAGGATCTTTCATTTCTAACTTTCTTGATAGAAATTTCTTGGGTTCGTACATCAGTCCTATATCATTAGTGGAAAGCAGTATGACATCAAAATAGAAGATCAAGAAAATGTATTTGCTCCCTTTGAATTTGTGATACACACAATCCTTAACAACATTCACCTCAAAACCCAATGAGGTGATTACTTCATGAAACTTGTGGTACCACTGACGAAACGCTTGTTTTACTCCATATATAGATTTTGTCAATTTGCAAACCATATTCTTTGAATCTCCTGACACAAAGTTGTTTAGTTGCACCATATAGATTGTTTCATCAACGTCGCCATTGAGAAATGTCATCTTGATATCCATTTGATGGATTTCCAAATCACTGTGTGCAACAAGTGTCATGATTGTCCTAAAAGAGACTTTCGATGAAACCGGAGAGAAAGTATATTTAAAGTCAATCACTTCCTTTCGGGGTATAACCCTTGGCCACAAGGCAAGCCTTATACGTCTCCGCATTACCGTTAGAATCCCGCTTGGACTTAAACATCCATTTGCAACCAATGGGTTTCACACCTTATGGAAACAGAACAAGTTCCCAAACCTTATTGTCTTGCATGGACTTATACTCCTCCTTCATTGCTTCAATACGATTTTTCGAGTTGGAATCCTGCATGGCTTGGAGAAAGTTGATTGGGTCAGCTTCCATCATGCCATTATTTTCCTCATGTTCTTAGAGAAAGACTAGTGTAATCATCTAGAATAATATTTCTTCTTATCAAATCATCTTGAGTAGGAGAAGATTCAAAAATTTCTTGTAGAGGTTCCATACCTGCTTCATCAAAAGCAACCGTATGAATTTTTGGAATTATTACTTACTCTTTCTCTAAAACAAAGTCTCTAACCTTGTCTTGTAGAGGTTCCATACTTGCTTCATCAAAAGCATCGTATGTATCAGGTTTGGAATTATTACCGACTCTTCCTCTAAAACAAAGTCTCTAACATTATTCTCCCCCCAAACTCAATATCCTTGAAGAATGTGGTTGTTCCCATCTTAAAAATTAATTTTAATTTTTGATCATAAAATTTGTAGCCCCTAGATTTTTCAGAATGACTAATGAATTAGTTTCTCACTATTCCGAAGTCCAATTTATTCTCATTTAGCCTATAAGGCCTTGCCTTAGCTGGACATCCTCATACGTGAAAATATTTCAAACTAGGCTTTCTCCCAGTCCAAAGCTTTTAAGGTGTTTTGGCAGCTGCCTTGGTTGACACTCTATTTAGAATTTAAATTATAGTCTTTAATGTCTCTATCCAGAGTGACTCTGGCAAAGTAGAATGTCAAATCATACTCCTTACCATATCCTTAAGAGTTTGATTTCGTTTTTCAGCCACACCATCCATGCTAGGTGACCCTGGCCACGTGTACGGTGGGACGATTCCACATTCCTCAAGGTATTTGGCAAAAGACCTTAGATGTTGTTCACCTAAACCATCATATCTGCCATAATATTCACTATCACAATCAGATTTGACATTATTAGTTCTTTTGTTGAGTTGATTCTCAACTTCAACCTTAAATGATTAGAACACATCCAAATGATTGAGACTTTTCATGTATAAGAAATATGTCTAAATATCTAGAATAATCCTCTATGAATGATATACAATATTTTTTACCATTCCAAGAAGGTGTGGGAATGGTCCACAGATGTATGTATGTATCAATTCTAAGACACCTGTAGCTCTATATGCACCAAATTTATTTGTTTTGGTATGTTTACGATTAACACATTCAACATAAACATCAAAGTTTGTGAATTTAATAAAATCCAAAATTCTATCTGACACTAGTCACTCAACTCTATTTCTGGAGATGTAACCTAGGCGCTTGTGCCATAATGTTCCTGAATTGTTACTATCAATTTTACGCTTAGTACCACATGATTCCACATTTACGGATTCAATATAGGTAGCTATTATGTCAAGCAAATATAAATTATCAAGACCCATAAGTGAACCAGTTCTAACAATATCTGAATTAAAAAACAACTTGTATTTAGTGTTTCCAAATGAACATAAATAACCTAATTTGTCCAAATAAGAAACTGAAATTAAATTCCGTATAAATGAAAGTACCACAATTTTTTTTTCAAATTCAAATAAAATCTAGTACAGAATAATAGTCTAAAATTCCCTACAGCTTCCACCTCCCCTGACTTTCCATATCCAACATAGATGTATCTTTCAACACCATTTGGCTTCCGATAGTTCATAACACCTTGTATTGAAGCAATGATGTTAGTAGATGCACTAGAGTCTAACCACCAAGTGTTTCTAGGTACTAAAGCTAAATTGACCTCAGAATACACCGGCACAAAATGTACCTTTCTTTGCACGCTAAGTGTGATATTTACTATATTTTTTCTTCACATGTCCAAATTTTTTGCAAAAGAAACAATTATCATCTTGTTTTTTTCTTTTGTATTTGAACATTTACCGCTTCATTCTTGGGCTCATTAGTTTTCTTTCTTTTGCCCTTATTTTTAGAGGTTCCAACAAAATGAGCATTTTCTGTCTTATCTTGCTTCAACATTTCCTCTTCTTGCACACAAAATGAAATTAGCTCATTAACAAACCATTTCTCCTTTTGACAGTTATAATATATCTTAAACTGACTGTACTATGAAGGAAGAGAAAATAATACTAAATGAATGAGTAAGTATTTTGAAAGCTTAAGCTTTAATTCCTTAAGTTTTGGATCAATGTTTGACATGGCCATAATCTATTCCCTTATATTTCCTTTTCCTTGATACTTCATGGAAATTAAGTTCTGAAGAAGAGTACTTATTTCCAACTTATCGCTTTTTACAAAGCGCTTTTCAATTTCAGCAAGGAAATTTTTTGCAATTGTTTTCTCTTCCGAGATAGTACCCCTAAAGACCTAAGGAATGTCGCGCTTAATGATCATGAGGCTCATGCGATTAGAGCAATCTTATTTCTCATAATCTTTCCTCTGTTCAGAGATACTAGATTCCGTAGGAGAAGGTGGTTGCTCTTTCCGTAATGCAAGGTCAAGATTCATGCGTCCAAGAATAATTTTCATGTTTGCTTTCCAGATTTAAAATTTGCCCCATTAATGGCCGAAACCGAATTTAGATAAGCAGATATCAAAGCATTTGTAGCTAAAAAATGGAGCAAAAAAACACTATAAATATACCCACAAAGAAAAACTGAATCATTAATATTTTCAAATAAAGGCATAGCCCATCTCAAGATATCTATTTCACCTTCAATATCATGTCTTTGGACACTAATATTGACTTCTAGTTATACTCTTATTGTAATGATCAAATATTGATAATAAAACATGTCGAATAATAAGCCCTCTTTGGATCGATTTATCATTCACATGTGAAATTTTATAATTATCACATGTTTACCATCACATGTGTGTCTGTGTGTGTGTGTGTAATTTGGTCAAAGATCAATTGCCTGTTGGGTCAGTTGATACTCGCATGGATAAGTATACACTCAAAATAGAAAAACATTCAACATTTCTTATAAGTAATTTCCAAAAAAGAGGTCACTTTGGTGACTTTTTGTTTTAATTGACTCATTTAAAATGTTAAACTATTATACAAAATCTAATCGTAACAAAAATTTATACAAAATAGTACCAAAATTAATAGATCAAACAACTAAGAAACACGACCATGTCAACCAAGACGACATGTCCTTGTTCCAATTTGTGTCTGCTTTGTTATGCAAAGCACAACAAAACAATACACTACTAATTTTACAAAAGTCAAAACCAAAAAACGACATTGAATCAATCAAGGTGATGGTCTAGCATTCACAGACCATGACGACATTCACTCAATAATGACCAGCTGAGACTGTCCATCACCCAATGTTGATGGTCGTCATCTAGATGGGGTGTGCCTGTCAGCCAGCATGTACGGCTATCAACAAGGCCACACCGTCGTTAGGGATTCAGAGCGTAACGGTCAGCCCATCACCAAGGGTTACAACCCTCATCACTCCCAGACTGCGAATTTCGCAGAAACAACTATAAATCTAAAATTTTTAGAATCTTCTGATTTTGATTCAGCATCCAACACATAAAAATGACTAATATCATAATGATTTAAGACCAAAACCATGATTTACAACATATAAAGATTAACCTTTACACAATTTGGAAGATCAAAAGAGATCATAATTTTTGGAACCCTTATTTTAAACATTTCCAAAAAAACTAAAATTGAAACAAATATGGATGACTGTAATACCACTTGTTAGTTTGATTTTGTTCTTTGTAGTATGATATCTATCAATATAGATATCAAGAACATGTTAGAAAATCGGGTATGATAATCCTGGATAACTTCGAAGAATCGTGTTCGTACACTTTCCGAACAAAGTATTTCGACCCTATTCTTGCATGGGTTCACGAAATCTTTGTGGGGATAATTCTTGAAGAACAATTTGTTTCTGGCATAGAGAGATGTTCAGGAATGTAGAGAGAAAGTTTGATTTCGTTATGTGTTTACAAACTGAGGCCAAATGACTCCTTATATAGGAGATCAATAACAGAAACCGAAAAGACGCAACTGTTCAGAAACGGTTACGTCGGTTGGGAAAGGATTCAAAATTCAAAAGAAAATTTCGAACGTTGGAACCCCGTTTCAATTATTCTCATTCAATTATACGTTGACTCGACGAGCGTGCACTCCGCACTACCCCTAACTCGTTTCCAAGCTTTAACGCATAATTGCATCGGCCTATAGTAAATCACATTACTACTAAAATTACATTGATGATACTAAAATCACCAACAAATCCCCCCCATTTTAGTGTAATCCTTGATTTACTCAGTATATACAATAATATATACAAGGGTATAACACACAGGTATAACGATCAAACAAATGCATAAATGAAAATGTCTTGCGATTGAATTTTCATCTTAGTACAAATACACATTCCAAATACTCGAAAATCGGGGTGTCATAGCGATTGAACCCGTCAATCCATTTGAGTGTCTGAAGATATAGTACACATATGTTTCTTACAATACTCTACTATTCATACTTGACACTTTACAAGCCATGTGTCCTTATCCATTAATAAGCATATAGGAAGCCAAGTCCAAGCTTCTTGAAGCGGAAAAACTTCATGCTCACATAGGTGATTCTTTTAATCTTGCACCTGCATTTGCAATTTTCCAAAAGAACCATTAAGAAGATATAATTCAACCTAGCCATCACTTGCAGGTCTGAGCACATACCCTGGGAAGATAAACACAATTGCTCCAATCTCTAACTATGATCTTTCCACATTGAATTCTGCTTCTAATGTTGTATTAGAAGGGAATTGGGTATACCATAACTAATAGATTTAAATGGACTTTAATCCCAACCCAATTACCGACTTCTTCACTAAGTCTCTAGCTAACCCCTTCGTCAAGTGGTCAGCTAAGTTTTGTTGCGACCGAACAAACTCAATAGATATCACCCCATTCATGATTAATTCCCTAATCATACTATGTCTAACACCCAAATGTCTAGACTTTCCATTGTATATTTGACTATAAGCTTTAGCCAATGTGGCAGTACTATCACAACGGATAGAAATTGGTGATATCGGTTTAGGCCATATCGGAATCTCATATACCAAATTTCTTAGCCATTCCACTTCTTTACCAGCAGCAGCTAATGCTACAAACTCAGATTCCATTGTGGAACCAGTTATACATGTTTGCTTTTTGGAAGCCCATGAGATGGCACCTCCCCCAAGCAAGAACACCCATCCACTTGTAGAGGATGAATCTTCAGCATTATTTATCCAACTAGCATCCGAATAACCCTCTAACACCGAAGGAAATCCCATATATGACAATCCATAATTCATTGTACCCTTCAAGTACTTGAATACCCTAGTTATCGCATGCCAATGATGTCTACTAGGATTACTAGTAAATCTGCTCAACTTTCCAACCGCATAAGCAATATCCGGTCTAATGCTAATCATAGCATACATCAAAGAGCCTATAGCTTTTGAATATTCGAGTTGATCCACAGGTTTACCTGTATTTGGCATAAGCTTTTCTCCCGGATCCATGGAAGTACTTACTGGAGAACAACTTTCATCATTGAACTTCTTGAGTATTTTCTCAATGTAATGAGATTGCGTAATTACAATCCCCTTATTCTCCCGTTTAATCTTAATACCAAGAATAACGTTCGCTTCTCCCATATCCTTCATGGAGAACTTTGATGACAAGAAATTCTTCGTTTTATCAACTTGATTTTGGTCGGTGCCAAAGATTAACATGTCATCAACATATAAACAAATGAAAACTCCTTTACCGGAAGTATCAAATTTGCTATATACACATTTTTCAGCTTGGTTTAGAATGAAACCATTAGACAAAACAACCTCATCAAACTTTTGATGCCACTGCTTCGGAGCTTGTTTCAGCCCATACAACGACTTAACTAGCTTACACACTTTATGCTCATTACCAGGCATTACAAATCCTTCAGGTTGCTTCATATACACTTCTTCCTCCAAATCATCATTTAGAAATGCTGCTTTGACATCCATTTGATGAATCACTAGATTATGAATAGCCGCCAAGGCAATCAACAATCTAATAGTAGTGATACGGGCAACAAGAGCATATGTATCGAAATAATCAATCCATTCCTTTTGTCTGAAGCCTTGGATAACTAATCTAGCTTTAAACTTGTCAATTTTACCATCGACTTTCATCTTCTTTTTGAAGATCCATTTGCAACCCAATGGTTTGCAACCTGGTGGTAAATCAGATAATACCCAAGTATTATTTTCCATGATAGAACCAATCTCTTCGTCAATTGCTTCTTTCCAAAAACCAGAATCTCGAGATTTCACAGCTTCATCATACGTTCTTGGATCCTCCTCTATACTATAGCAATAATAGTATTGAGTGTCAATCTGATCCTTTGATCCCTCAACTAAATATAGTTGAAAATCAGATCCATAAGATCTGGATTTTCTAGCTCTTT
This sequence comes from Lathyrus oleraceus, assembly GCF_024323335.1. NCBI lineage: Eukaryota > Viridiplantae > Streptophyta > Magnoliopsida > Fabales > Fabaceae > Lathyrus > Lathyrus oleraceus. The sequence continues at coordinate 12,450,038 of NC_066579.1, read as the reverse complement.
TGCTCCTACGGGGTTCAAGTGTCTCACTTGGCACATCATTTGAATGATCATCCCTTAGAGATTCATCTGAATTAGGTATAGAGTCCTTTGGTCTAGGTATAGAAGAGAAACAATTCTCATCAAATATGGCATCTCTCGATTCTATAATCGTGTTAATAGAAATCGAGTCATTAGGTTCTATAACATAAAACCTATAGGCCTTGGAGTGCCCAGCATATCCAACAAAGATGCAAGCTACACCCTTTTCACCCAAAGTTTTCCTTTTTGGGTCCGGGAGTCTAACCTTGGCCCTACAACCCCAAACACGTAGAAATGTTAAGTTGGGTCGTTTCTTATACCAAAGTTCATATGGGGTAGTCTTGTTCCTTTTATTAGGAACCCTATTTAACAAATAGCAAGCCGTTAACATAGCTTCTCCCCAAAACCCTTCACTCAAACCAGAGTAAGATAACATGGCATTCACCATTTCCTTAAGCACTCTATTTTTCCTTTCAGCCACACCATTTTGTTGAGGTGTATAAGGTGCCGTAGTCTCATGAATGATTCCTACAGATTGGAAAAATACAGGATCATAATATTCACCACCTCTATCTGTACGTAATGTTTTAATCAACACATTCTGTTGCACTTCAACTTCAGTTTTATAAATTTTGAATTTATCTAAGGATTCGTCCTTAGCGTGCAGCAAATAAACATAGTAGAATCTAGATGCATCATCTATGAAAGTGACAAAATATTTTTTATGTCCTAATGATGGAGTAGCATGCAAATCACATAAATCACTATGTATCAACTCAAGAATGACAAATTTCCTTGTTATACTTTTAAAAGGTTGCCTAGTGATCTTTGTTAACATGCAAGTTTTACAATTTTCTACATTTTTTTATCAAAAATAGGAATTAAATCATCTTTAGACATTTCATGCATTCTTTTATAATGTACGTGTCCTAGACGAGCATGCCATAACGATGAATTGATAACATTCGAAGAGGACATAAATACAGAACCAGAATCATTAGGAACTCCATTCAAATTCATCATAAACATACCATTATTATAATATCCAAATCCTACAAACACACCAGACTTCGATAAAACATATTTATCAGATTCACACACTTGCTTGTATCCAAGCTTATTTAATACAGGACCAGAAATTAAATTCTTACGTAGTTTAGGAACATACAAAACATTAAACAAAGTAATAGTCTTTCCAGAACTGAATTCTAGCACCACGTTTCCTTTGCCTTCAACGGGAGCGAAGTGATCATCTCCCATGTAGAGGACAGAACCATCTTCCACTGGAACAAGAGTATTGAACCAGAAACGATCCTTGCAAACATGTGTTGTAGCGCCAGAATCAATCCACCACGCGATAGCATCATCCTGCACATAGAATGCTTCAGAATTTAGTGAAACCGAATGTTTAATCAAACTATCCAAATCACGAATTGATTTCTGACCTTGGTTTTCGGATTGGTCCTTAGACCCCTTTCCTAAACCACTTGCATTCGCGTTATCATGCTTTTTGCCGGAACGACAATCCTTCTTGAAGTGGCCTGTTTTGCCACACTTCCAGCATTCTAGTTTCGGTTTCTTATTAGCACCGAAACTGCCCTTATTGTTCTTGAAAGCACGCTTCTTTCCTTTGTTTTTGTTGTTACCGTTCTTACCACCCTCTTCGACCATATTAACCGAGGGTCCAGCAATTTCTTTGCCTTTTCCTTTGTCATCCTCCTGCGCTCTTAGAGATTCTTCTATGCGCAAGTGACTTCCAAGTTGGATCAAAGACAATTCGTCTTTTCCATGCTTCAGATTGTGTTTGAAATCCTTCCACGAAGGAGGCAACTTGTCTATGATGCTTGAGACAGATATTGTTTCATCCATCTTCAATCCGTGTTGTGTGAACTGTCCAAGGATTCGGAGGAGTTCATTGAATTGTTCCATGACAGACCTCGATTCAACCATTTTGTAATTGTTGAAATCGGTTACCAGGAACTTTTTACTGGATGAGTCCTCTGCCATGTACTTGGATTCGAGACAATCCCACAATTCCTTTGCAGATTCTATGTTTTGATAAATATCAAATAAGGGATCAGACATACCGTTAAGAATGTGCCCTCTGCATATGTAGTCGTCGTTCTCCCATTTTGATCTACGTCTCAGATTTTCAACCGTGTCTTCCTCCAGAAGTTCTGGAATCGGTGTAGACAGGACGTGCACCACCTTCAACGTTGTCAACATGAAATGCATCTTCTTTTGCCAACGCCTGAAGTCTTGTCCTTGAAACTTGTCCAATTTTCCAAAGTTTGTAGTCATCTCCTTGACGGTGCTTCCTCCAGCCATGATTATAAAAAATTACTTTGTTCGTTTGTTAGAAAATCGGGTATGATAATCCTGGATAACTTCGAAGAATTGTGTTCGTACACTTTCCGAACAAAGTATTTCGACCCTATTCTTGCCTGGGTTCACGAAATCTTTGTGGGGATAATTCTTGAAGAACAATTTGTTTCTGGAAAAGAGAGATGTTCAGGAATGTAGAGAGAAAGTTTGATTTCGTTATGTGTTTACAAACTGAGGCCAAATGACTCCTTATATAGGAGATCAATAACAGAAACCGAAAAGACGCAACTGTTCAGAAACGGTTACGTCTTTTCCCAACCGACGTAACCGTTTCTGAACAGTTGCGTCTTTTCGGTTTCTGTTATTGATCTCCTATATAAGGAGTCATTTGGCCTCAGTTTGTAAACACATAACGAAATCAAATTACATTGATGATACTAAAATCACCAACAGAACACAACCTTAAACTAGTCCCTATGAACTCATATTCTATGAATCCATACTCGAATTCAAGATGAGAATAAAAGTGAAAGTGTACTTGAGTTTGTCATTGTAATCGTTGAAGGTTTGTAGGTATATGATAATTGAGGATTTACATTCAATAAATTATAATTGAATATTTATTGAAAATTGAAAAATGTCGGACAATGTATTTTCACAATTGAGTTTGCTAGTTTAGCAACACATCTCTTATATTAATTTTAGAGTTTATTTTAATTTTTAACTTAAAAGATGATCATATTTATCTTTTAACTCTTCAATATCATTTTCTTCCTTTTTTTTATATCTAATTAACAATGAAAAAATTAATAAATCAGTGGCTAAATTCGCCGATAATTAAACTAAAATGATTAATTACTTGCTAAATTACTCCTTTTAGAAAAGAAGACTTACACTCACTTACTTTTTAGGATAAATAATTTAACAACATATACCATTTCGAGGATCCAAACCCTAAAAATATAGTACAATGTCTCACAAACAATCTATTATAAAATTAGCTCCATCAAACATTTAAGAATATAATACCTACATATTTTTTTGAAATTGGGTTGAGAAAAATGGGAATTGGGTTTGTCAATTCCAAAGACATGAAATCCTAGGATTTCTCTCGACTAATATATGAAATGGGATTAGGGAAAATAAAATTCCCATTAATCTATAATCATTTCATATGTAATCAAGATACATCAAAATTAAATTTGTACACGAGTATATCATTGATGTTTTACCAACACAGACAAATCAAATCCTGTGAGATTGTACATTAATTTGTAACAACCATTCTCTTAATTATCATAATTATCTAATTATTGACAAATAAAATTGTATGACATTTAATATTTATTTGTAGTAGTCATTCTTGTAATTAGCAATATTGTGTCATAAATGTACATAGGACAATTTAGTTAATTTAATGGATTGAAAGTCAACATAAAAGCTTATAATCATATTCTATTTATTTGAGAAATTAGAATGATGAGGAATAAAGCTTTGACCTAACTTATTTTTAGTTAACACAATATTTCTTAATTAACTTGGTATCAGCCTAGGTTACAACCAAGAACCTTTTCACAATTTTGTTTCATTTTTATTCACGTTCTCTTTTTTTTTTTTATCTTCTGTTTCTCAATTATTTGTTTTCTGGTCCAAATTTACCCTTCATTCTTGTTCAATTCCTATTTTCATAGTTCCATGGTTAGCGAAAAACATGAAGTCTTGTCGATTCGCCTTAATGCCAAAAATTACTCAGCTTAGGCATTCCATTCTAAGATATTTGTCATAGAAAAAGATTTGTGGGGTCATGTCGATGATAACACTCTAGTCCAAAGCAGACAAAGGTAAGGTTGCACATGCCAAATGAGAAGTTAAGGACATTCAAGTTATATACTGGGTCATAGGTTCTATTGATCCCAATTGTCCTAAATCTTCAACCTTACAAAAAAAAACAACAACCACAATGTGGAATTACTTGAATAAAGTCTACAATCAGAACAATTTCGCTAAAAGATTCCAGCTTAAACACGACGTAACTTTCTTTGAATTGGATGGCTCTCTGTCTTTATTTTTCTCTCGATTCATGAATATTTGGGTTGAACAAATTGATATAGTTTATGCACACTTAACTCCTGGAGGTCTAAGTTTTGTAAAATCTATTTATGAAACTACTAAACGAGATCAATTTCTTATGAAATTGAGATATGAATTTAAAGGTATTCAGTATAATATCATACTTTTACACTCAGACTTTCAGCTACTAGAAAGTCAACAAAGAACGACAATGAAAAGGCATTGTCATAAATAATGAAGCATCCTCATAAAGATGTAAGAACATTAATGAAATTTCTTTAAAGAATCATTAATGGCAGTGTCATACCCCAATTTTGTCTGGGTAAGGAAAAATCCTCAAACAGCATTCACTACCCAATGTTGTAAGACATGAATTTTATCTTAAGACATAAGTTCTATTCTAGGGTTTCTCAGCCCTTGGTGACATCAAGTCTTCAATGACATTTTCATCTGTTAAGATCCTTAAGAAGACACCAATTGCATTTGTCTATTATGACTATTAACTGAAGCATGGGATAATATGTCCACTTTGGGACTTTTTGGTTAACAAGGTCCATTTTGGTTTATCCATGAGAACTCTTGGTTTTAAAAAGGTCCATTCACATAAACATGTCCATGATTAATATTGTAAAGTGTGGTTCAAATCTTTTTACATTACTAATTCAAAATCCATTTGATTATTAGTAAGTATTAAGAGTCATGGTTATTTTCTATGATCACTTGTTATTAAGCTCATTTCCACATCCCAAATGTTTATGCTAAAGTCTTGATCCTTCATAAATATCTAGATTCAAATTGCATTTTTAAACATGTATTTGTTTTAAGCTAAGGTGGATTGTTGGAAAAAACTATGATAATGGACAAAGTTTTAAAACTCACTTTGGAATTGTTTCTTTTATTGCTTATGGTGCACATTTCATATTGTTCATTTAAGCTAATAATAAACATAATTAGAGGTGACCAAGTTGAAAGTCTAATTTGATTAATATGACCCAATCCATTTTCAGTTTGATTTAAAGTCTAAGCATTTTTTGTTTAACACAAGTAAAAAAATTAATACAAAGTTTAAGTGTTTTAAAAAAGAGATTAATTGCACAAATAAATTTTAAAGTCTAAAATATTCCAAATAGTCCAAAATATTCCAAATAATCTAAAATGGTTACATAATTATCCAAAAGAGGTCTCAAATTAAAACTATACATGTTACAAACAGCCAATACATAATCCAAATGCACTTTAATCAAAAGTTCTGTTACATCATAATGAATTTGAAGAAAAATGGAAAATAAGTTGCAAATCCAATACAGCAGTTTGAAGCAGGGAACTTTTCACAGATGTTTCCAAACTCTTTTGAAATTGCAGCGCCCCCAATTCCAACCTAGGCGCAGAACTTCCCTTTCAATCAACATTTATTCACCTTTTTAAAAACCCGCAAGATCAATTCAGAAGATTAAGAAGGGCTTATCAAATAAACACTTAAAAAACTGGAAAATAATGGATGAAATGAATGGATTAATATTTAGCACAGTGAACCAAAGTAAACGCCCAAGAACGCATTCCATTATCCAATCCAGACAACTCTAAATCCACAAAACAATTATCCCATAGAATCTGGAAAAGAGATAACCCAACAAGTTATCTCAAAACCTAAACATTCACCATATATATAACAACAACAAATTAACAGTAACGGGGTCCAAAAAAAATCGAAGAAGAAGTTGTCAAAAATATTTTTTGTTAACATCAAACAAACAACAAAAAATTAACAGTAACAGACGGTTGATGAATCCAAAAGAAGCGAGCAAAATATTTTTTTAAAAAAATGCCAAACACATAAACATTCAAAAGAATAACAAAGAGCATCAAAAAACAAAGAAATAGAAGAAAAGAGGACTTATTTCAAAGCGGAGCAGGGAAGCGTCGTCGGCGATCAACCTCAACCAAGTATTTTTTTCCATTCTCGTTCAAATTTTTTGCATCATCATCTTCGCCTCTCCATACTGAGTGAAACCCCTTTTATAATTTCTTCAAAGCGTGGCTATAGGAGACTTCATTTAAGAATTAGGGTTTAAGTTTTCAACTGTTTGTGGTTTAGTGTTTAGGTTTGTTCCGAGGACGAGCTAGGTTTTGTGGGTCGCGAGAGAAAGAGCGTTAGGTTTAGGTTTTAGGTTTGAGTTCTCTTTTGGAGTGCTGATCCGACCATTTGAAAAGGTTTTTGGGAGAACTAAGGCCGAATTTGAAATCACCGGCCAAAAACAATTAGGGTTCGTGTTTAGAAGTTTGGGTTTTGGGTTGAGGTCACCGGAGAAGAAGGCAGCGCCGCCGCGGTTGGCCGGCCGCCACCGTCTTCTCCGGCAGGTTTGGTCGGGAGTTGACGGAAGAGAGACAAATAGAGAGTTGCAGAGCAACTCTGCTCTTTAGATGAAGAGAGAGAATGAGAGGAGCAAATGAATGCTCTCTCTCTCATTTTTCGTTTTTATTTGTTGGTTGGAATCGCTGCATGGGCGCCAAGTGGCCCCTCCTGCTAGCGCCACACGTTGGTTGATCGTTGAGTCAACTAGGGGATCCTGTGTGGATCCCCCCACCATACGCTGGTGCACCCTTTCAATCATCCATCCGATCTATTGATCGAGTCAAAGTCCCCAGATCTAAGGGCCCAGACATCTCCTCACAAGGTCAACGGTTGACTAGGCCTTTAGGGCCTTGCTGACTCGTTTTAGGCCAATCCAGGTTGGGCCCAAAGACCATTTTTGCTATTTAAAACCCCCTATGTTTCCAACAGCGCCCAGAGTTGGGCCTTCCCCACTACCAGCCCATTTTCTTTATTTTTTTTGACTTATTCTTTCTTTTTTTTATTTATATTTTTTACATATATATATATATATATATATATATATATATATATATATATATATATATATATATATATATATATATATATATATATATATATATATATATATATATATATATATATATATATATATATATATATATTAAATAGTTTAATTCCTAATGATAGTTGTTTAATTATTTTACAATATTTAGATATTTTATTTACTTTCATTTCATTTATTTCTATTTATTTTCTATTCTTTCAAAATTATATATATTGTTATTATTATTATTAACACCTAATGATAGTTATTTAATTATTTGTTTATATTATTATTATTTAAATATTATTATTTAATTACTTATTATTTAATCAAATAATCTATTAAATATTTAGTTAATTAATTATATTATTAATATCACTTATAATTTAGATAATTGTTTATTTTTGTGGGGTGTATGTGCATGATTATTTTGTATTTATTTATTTATATCGAGTCTTGAGTGCATATGGATGAGATGTTATAAATGTGAGAAGATTATGTCGATTTCACCGACTTAAAATCATTCAAACCAATTTCAAAAATAAATCACATATTTCTCGATTCAAAGTCGAGCCCATTTTCAAAACACCTTTGTAAGTCGACCGCTTGTAAAAGTATCGCCATCAACCTCACACGGCTTATTCTTGGGCCTTCTTACAATGAGACCTATTCGGTTTTTATTAATCAATTAGATGAATTATTCACTAAGTAAATTCAATTCATTCACAAAATACAAATTTAAAACCTCGATCCGACATCGAGTATTCTTTATTAAGAATTAAAATACCGAAATTGGAGATGACCAGTACGATGCTTTCTATATGCCTGATCAACAGAAGCCTAAGATACTTCCGGATCCTGCTGCAGATAGGCTCCGTACCCTGGAAAAGAAGATCAAAGCCATAGAAGGAAATAATATCTTCGGTGCCTCTGCCATGAACATGTGTTTGGTATCAAATTTAGTCATCCCGGCTAAATTTAAAACTCTTGACTTCGAGAAATACAAAGGAAAGACTTGTCTAAGAAGTCACCTGGTAATGTACTTCAGGAAGATGGCTGCTCACACCGAAAACGACAAACTACTTGTACACTGTTTCCAAGACAGTCTGAGTGGAGCATCTCTGAGATGGTACATGAGCTTAGAGCAGGGGCGGATTCAAAGCTGGGAAGATTTGGCTGACGCATTTCTCCGTCAATACAAATATAACTTAGATATGGCACCCGACAGAATGCAGTTGCAAGGGACGGCTATGAAAGAAAGTGAGTCATTTAAAGAATACGCCCAACGATGGAGAAAGTTGGTTGCTCAGGTAGAGCCACAATTGTCTGAAAAGGAAATGACCGGAATATTTGTAGACACCTTGAAGGACCCATTCTTTGATAGATTGGTGAGTAGTGCAGCGTCCGACTTTGCACATCTAGTCACAATTGGAGATCGCATAGAGAAAAGGTTGAGGGATGGAAAGATTCCAGGAGCTGTGGCAGCCCCTAGCGCGTCGAAGAAGTATTCGGGAGGCTTTCCGAAGAAAAGAGAAGGTGAAACAAACGCTATATCCAGAAGCTACAAGGGGAAGAAACAGGCTTCATATGGCCAAGTCTCCGCTGTGGTGCCCATACCATATCAACAGCCAACGCAACAACAACAGGTGTATCAACCACAACATCAACAACATCATCATCAGCAAAACACTACACCGCCAAGACAATTCAAGCCAAGACCTCCAAGAAGGCAACTCGATCCCTTACCAGTACCTTATAGCCGGATATTCCCGTATCTGTAAAAGGAGGGCCTTCTGACATTGAGGGAGTTAAAACCGGCTGTTTTTCCATATCCGCCCGGATACGATGCTAACGCCCATTGTGAGTTTCACATGGGAGCACCTTGTCATACCTTGGAGAATTGTTTCACATTTCAAAATCGGGTACAAGACTTGATCGAAGCAAAGGCCGTCTCTTTCACTCCGAGACCCCCGAACGTAAACACCAATCCTATGCCAACACATAAGGATGCTTCCGTCAGTGCCATTGAGGAGAGCGATCAAGGCAAATTGATCCGTAAGGTTGAAGAGATTCAAACCCCTATCCCTAGGATAGGAGCACAATTGCTGAAGAGTGGTCTAATCCCGGAGGAGCTAGTTGTTGAAGAGAACAATGAAAAGTTAAAGAATTTTATACAACAAATGCTGGATCGAGGCGAGTTACAGATAAATTGCCGTGTCAAGAGCAAGCGCTAGGAAGAGATAGTTGTGGTGGACATCCCTTATGATGAGGTTAAAGTGGAAATACCTATAAGTCCATTGGTGATAGAGTTTCCAGCACCGTTTGCATATAAAGATGAGAAGGAAATCCCATGGATATATCAGCCCGGAGCTTTTAAGCAGGGGCAGAAAGACCGACCTTTGATGATCAACGAACCAAATGTCACTTCAATTGTGGGGCCAGCAGGAATGACACATAGTGGCCGAGTGTTCGCGCCAAGAACTGCTGATACTTCTGTAAAGACTAAAGGGAAGGAAGTTGTTGTCTAGATCCCCGTCCCTAATCAAGAAATGCAAGACATGCACCTGTCTCCTAAAGTTGCGGTCACTCATGAAGAGGTTGAGGAATTTCTGAGGATAATCAAGAAGAGTGATTATAAAGTGGTGGACCAACTGAATCAAACACCTTCAAAAATCTCCATGTTATCTTTATTTCTCAACTCAGAAGCACACAGGAATTCGTTGTTGAAAGTATTGAGTGCCGCTCATATCACGAAAGACATAACGATAGAAAAGTTTGACAATGTGATAGCTTGTGTGACCACTGGGAATTTTTTGGGTTTTAATGATGACGAACTGCCGATCGAGGGAAAGAACCATAACAAAGCCCTACATATCTCCTTGAAATGCATAGACATTATACTATCAAGTGCATTAGTGGACACAGGTTCCTCACTGAATGTCATGCCGAAGATAACTTTGATAAAGCTACCAATGGAAGGGATAAGTATGAAGCCCAACACCCTAATCATGAAGGCATTTGATGGCTCAAGGCGAGCAGTGATATGAGAGGTTGACTTACCGACAAAGATAGGTCCAACTATTTTCAATATCACGTTCCAGGTCATGGACATACATCCCGGTTATAGTTGCCTACTTGGGAGACCCTGGATTCACTCCGCAGGTGTTGTCACCTCCACTCTGCATCAAAAGCTAAAATTCATTACCAACGACAAGATGATTGTGATTGGAGGAGAGGAATATATCTTGGTTAGCCACTTGACATCTTTCCGATATATCGAGGTGGACGACGAGATCACTGAGACACCATTCCAATCCTTAGAAGTGGTAAATATGATGGCCATCCAACAGACATTGGAGACCCCGAAATCAGGACCATCCATGGCCTCGTGGCAAGGAGCTAAGGCTGTTATGGAAAGTGAAAATGCTCAAGACTGGGGCAAAGTGGTGGAAGTGAAATAAAAACGAGATAAGTTTGGCCTGGGGTATGACCCGTCATCAATTAAAGTCGGTAACCAACATGACAAAGAACAGATTCCTTCTGTGGAGAAAACATTCACCAGCGCTGGCCACATCTTTGGCAAACAGGTGGCGATGATCAGTGATGGAGATCGCGAAGAGGGGGTGTCTAGCTGGATGCGGCAAGCCGCACCTAATGAAGAACTGACAAACTGGAAGGCTGTGGAAGTTCCCCAAATATTTCAAAAGTAATTTTATTATTTTAGACAAAACCCTGTGCTCTGCCCAAGGCACAGTGGCGTGTTGTAAGGGCCTCCTTTATCTTTTTCAAGAGCTTTTATCATTAATGAAATGATGTTTTGCATCCAAATTTTTGTTCCTTTCCTTTCATTTTTGATCACAAAAATGGCATCAATTTTTATGCACGCACTTTCTAAATAAACTGCATAAATCATAACATGCAAAAACACCATCGAGACCATTGATAACGACACTGCTAAGGTCCAATATGATTTTGATTGTCCAATATACCAAGCTGAAGGCGAAGTGGGGGAAGATTGCGAACTCCCTGAAGAATTGGCCAGATTACTCAGACAAGAAGAGAAGGTCATTCAACCACATCAGGAAGACGTTGAAGTTATCAATTTGGGAACAGAAGAAGATAAGAGAGAAGTGGGGGGTAGGCGTCGCACTTCAAGATATAGTGAAGACAAGATTGATAGAGCTCTTTCACGAATATGATGACGTGTTTTCGTGGTCACACCAAGACATGCCCGGATTAGATACTGATATCGTGACCCACAAGCTTCCCCTCAAGGAAGAATGCTCTGTTGTCAAACAAAAGCTGAGAAGAACTCGACCAGATATGGCTCTCAAGATCAGAGAAGAGGTGAGAAAGCAATTTGACGCTGGTTTCCTGGAAGTTTCCAAGTACCCACAATGGGTTGCCAACATTGTACTAGTACCGAAGAAAGATGGAAAAGTCCGCATGTGCGTAGACTACCGAGACTTAAATAGAGCCTGTCCAAAAGATGATTTCCCATTACCTCACATTGATGTATTGGTGGATAACACAGCTCAGTTCTCCGTATTCTTCTTTATGGATGGTTTCTCTGGATACAACCAAATTAAAATGGATCTCGAAGACATGGAGAAGACCACGTTCATTACCCCTTGGGGCACCTTTTATTACAAAGTAATTTCGTTTGGATTAAAAAATGCTGGGGCAACATATCAGCATGCCATGGTGACTCTTTTTCACGACATGATTCATGAAGAGATCGAGGTGTATGTCGATGACATGATTGCCAAATCCCAGACAAAAGAAGAACATATCACTAACCTGGGGAAACTATTTGCTCGTTTGAGGAAGTTTAGGTTGAGACTTAATCCTAACAAATGCACATTTAGGGTTCGATCTGGGAAGCTTTTAGGCTTTATTGTAAGCCAAAAAGGAATTGAAGTAGATCCTGACAAGGTTCGAGCCATTCAAAACATGCCTGCACCGAGGACTGAGAAGGAGGTTCGTGGTTTCTTGGGGAGATTAAATTACATCGCCAGGTTTATCTCTCACCTTACTGCAACATGTAAACCAATATTCAAGCTTTTGAGGAAGAATCAAGGCGTGGAGTGGAACGATGACTTCCAAATAGCCTTCTACAAAATCAAGGAATACTTGCAAGAGCCACCGATTCTAACCGTGCTCGACGAGTCCATGGGTTGTGTATTGGGACAACAAGATGAGACTGGTAGAAAAGAGTATGCCATCTATTATCTGAGCAAGAAATTTAATGATTGTGAGACCAGATATTCATTACTCGAGAAGACTTGTTGTGCACTCGCATGGGCCGCTAAGCGTCTCAGGTAGTACATGCTAACTCACACGACTTGGTTGGTATCTAAAATGGATCCCATCAAGTATATATTCGAGAAACCAGCTCTCACTGGTAGAATTGCCCGGTGGCAGATGTTGTTGTCAGAATACGATATCCAATATGTTGCACAAAAAGCGATCAAAGGAAGCATACTAGTAGACCATCTTGCTCACCAACCACTGGAGGATTACCAATCTTTGAAATTTGACTTCCCAGATGAGAACATCATGGCTGTTAAGGATATTGAGGACTCCGAACTAGAGAAAAGTCTTAAGCCAAGAGCAGGATGGACGCTCATGTTTGATGGTGCCTCAAATGCAATAGGCCATGGAATTGGGGCAGTGTTGATGTCTCCCAAGGATTTCCATCTACCGTTCACCGTAAAGCTCTGTTTTACCTGCACAAACAATATGGCCGAGTACGAAGCTTGTATATTAGGGTTGGAAGAAGCCATTGAGTTGAAGATCAAGGTACTAGAAGTATTCGGGGACTCCGCTCTAGTGATACATCAGATCAGAGGTGATTGGGAAATAAGGCATGCTAACCTAATCCCATACCGGGATTACGTGCTGAAGCTACTCCCAAAATTCGACAAAATCACTTTTTCTCATATTCCTCGAGAAGAGAATCAGATGGGAGATGCCTTAGAAACTTTGGCTTCCATGTACAAATTAATATGGCCCAACCATCAACCTCACATTGAAATTAGGCGTTTTGAGGAACCTGCACATTGCCTGACGACAGCAGAAGAGCCAGATGGTAAACCCTGGTTCTTTGATATCAAACAGTATCTGGAGAAGCGGGAATATCCGACAAAGGCTTCCAGCCTTGACAAAAGGACCCTCCGGAGGATGGCATCAAAGTTCCTCTTGAACGGAGAGGTGTTGTATAAGCAAAACTATGACATGGTTTTATTGAGGTGTGTGGACAAATACGAAGCTGGTCAGCTTATGAGGGACATACACGAAGGGTCTTTCGGTACACATGCCAATGGGCATGCCATGGCAAAGAAAATCCTAAGGGCAGGTTACTACTGGTTGACGATGGAAGCCGGCTATTATCATTACACCAAATCATGCCACAAATGGAAAATCTATGCTGACAAAATACATGTACCGCCTACCCCGCTGAATGTCATAGCATCACCTTAGCCTTTTTCTATGTGGGGCATCGACATGATTGGAATGATAGAACCTAAAGCATCAAATGGACACATATTTATCTTGGTGGCCATAGATTACTTCACCAAATGGGTGGAAGTCGCGTCTTATGCGAATGTCACAAAGCACGTAGTCGCCCGTTTCTTAAAAAATAACATCATATGTCGATATGGGATCCCCAACAAAATCATCACCGATAATGGGTCCAATCTCAACAACAAGACCATGGATGAGTTATGCGCAACGTTTAAGATCGAGCATCACAACTCATCACCCTATCGACCTAAGATGAACGGGGTTGTTGAAGCTACAAATAAAAATATCAAGAAAATCATCCAAAAGATGGTTGTCACGTATAAGGATTGGCATGAGATGTTACCTTTTGCATTACATGGCTATCGTACGTCAGTACGAACTTCAACAGGGGCAACCCCTTATTCCTTGGTATACGGTATGGAAGCAGTTCTCCCTATAGAAGTGGAGATCCCCTCGATGAGAGTCTTGATGGAAGCTAAGCTAGACGAGGCAGAATGGGTTCAATCAAGGTACGACGAGCTCAACCTTATTGAGGAGAAACGCTTGAAAGCGTTAGGTCACGGTCAACTCTATCAGAGGCGTCTTAAAAACGCATTCGACAAGAAAGTTCGTCCCAAGGTGTTTTAAGAAGGAGACTTGGTGCTAAAGAAAATCTTGCCCGTTCAAAAAGACTCTAGAGGGAAATGGACACCAAATTATGAAGGTCCATTTGTGGTGGTTAGAGCCTTTTCCGGAGGCGCTCTGATCCTAGCAACCATGGACGGTGATGAGTTGCCGCTTCCCACCAATACTGATGTTGTTAAAAAATACTTCGCCTAAAAAAGTGGAATAATAAAATCGCTAGGTCGAAAACCTGAAAGGTAGATTTAGGCAAAAATGGCTATCCCGGTGGATTGAAAACCCGAAAGGGCGATCCAGGAAAAAATTAGGGATAAAAATAAAAGAATTGACCCGCTGAGTTGAAAATGCGAAAGGGCGATTCAGGCAAAAAAGGGTATCTCGGTGGATCGAAAACCCGAAAGGGCGGTCCAGGCAAAAGTTAGGGATTAATTCCAAGGCAGAAAGTTGTACTTACAGACATCTGACATACCCCTTGAAGACAAAGAATCAATCTACCTTACTTTTCAAAAGCAAAGCGCTCGGACTATCAAAGACATAAAGATCATAGCAGTGTGGAAACTCAATAAAAACTCAATTTTCATTGCCATTTTGTTTCTATGCACAACAATTACCTCATTAAGGAATTGCATCTTTATGTACAATCGCCCATTTAAGGGTCAAATCAATAAAAGAGATATTTTCTCAACAAAAATGTGCCCGAATTATTTTTTGTATTTTATCTGTTTGTTTGCAAAGCACCTTTTATTTTTGATAAACATCACTTTTAAAAATTATTGGAGAAAATAAAACACATGTTTGAATAAAGTGGTAAAATTGGACGGTGATGAGTTGCCGCTTCCCACCAATACTGATGTTGTTAAAAAATACTTCGCCTAAAAAAGTGGAATAATAAAAGCCGCTAGGTCGAAAACCTGAAAGGTAGATTTAGGCAAAAATGGCTATCCCGATGGATTGAAAACCCGAAAGGGCGATCCAGGAAAAAATTAGGGATAAAAATAAAAGAATTGACCCGCTGAGTTGAAAATGCGAAAAGAGCGATTCAGGCAAAAAAGGGTATCCCGGTGGATCAAAAACCCGAAAGGGCGGTCCAGGCAAAAGTTAGGGATTAATTCCAAGGCAGAAAGTTGTACTTACAGACATCTGACATACCCCTTGAAGACAAAGAATCAATCTACCTTACTTTTCAAAAGCAAAGCGCTCGGACTATCAAAGACATAAAGATCATAGCAGTGTGGAAACTCAATAAGAACTCAATTTTCATTGCCATTTTATTTCTATGCACAACAATTACCTCATTAAGGAATTTCATCTTTATGTACAATCGCCCATTTAAGGGTCAAATCAATAAAAGAGATATTTTCTCAACAAAAATGTGCCAGAATTATTTTTTGTATTTTATCTGTTTGTTTGCAAAGCACCTTTTATTTTTGATAAACATCACTTTTAAAAATTATTGGAGAAAATAAAACACATGTTTGAATAAAGTGGTAAAATTGCTTTTGAAACAGTAAGCGGACGAATCCTTTAGTCTCCAAGTTCATTCTTGTTTTTCATAAACGTGTAGGACTGTTTGCAGATACCTATGTTCCTTTCAAACACTAATTCACGCCTCTCATAAATTTACTCATGGTATAGCCAAACCGAGGCAAGGCTCCATTACATTTCTAGTAGAAACGTTGATAGATCATGGATGGAGTATCGCGTGTTGAGAAGTCTGAACCCTTCAGTAACTTGGAGCAACCCAAATATATTCCCAAAACCACCTAGTAGGGGCATCAAAGCTTGATCTTTATTGGTAACCCCAATAACAAAAGTCCACACTATTGGCATCATACCCCAAAGCAAAAATATCTTAACCAGGGCATATCCAATTACCCATTTGCATTCTAACATGCATCATATAAATCATTCATAAATGGTTTTCCTACCAAACAGGAAATTTAAAATAAAAAAAACACAGTCGTACCAGTCATCAACATACTCATGCATAACACTCCCACAAAATGGGAATTTCAATAAGATAAAAAATCATTAGCATTCCTACATGCACAGCCAAATATCCCCAGCAAATTGCATACTAACATACATCCCATGCACCATCCCATGCATGGAAATCCCACCTAAAGTGGAACATCATACAAAAATCAAATATAACATATCAGGATCCAAGGTCGTTCATGTATATCTTGGACATTCCTCATTTCCAAATGAAGTTATTACCCTGCATATGCTCATGGGATTATTTCTCAGCAAATCATTTTTCAAATTTATGATTAATAATGATATTCCCAACATTTTTCTTTATAATCATTGCTCCCCAAGCAGAGGTTACCCTAAAAAGTCTCTTATGAGCTTTTTCCCCTGCAGAGCATTTCTAGTAAATTTCCCTCAAAAGGAGTCCTTTCTTAAATATTTCCCCCAACAGACGAACAGTCGAGATACTGCTTCATTTATCCGAAGAATCTCATTTATTTGTTTGAGATACTACTTCATTTATCTGAAGAATCTCATTTATCTGTTTGCGATACTGCTTCATTTATCTGAAGAATCTCATTTATCTGTTTGAGATACTGCTTCATTTATCTGAAGAATCTCATTTATCTGTTTGAGATACTGTTTCATTTATCTGAAGAATCTCATTTATCTGTTTGAGATACTGTTTCATTTATCTGAAGAATCTCATTTATCTATTTGAGATACTACTTTATTTATCTGAAGAATCTCATTTATTTGTTTGAGATACTGTTTTATTTATCTGAAGAATCTCATTTATCTGTTTAAAATACTGCTTCATTTATCTAAAGAATCTCATTTATCTGTTTGAGATACTGCTTCATTTATCTGAAGAATCTCATTTATCTGTTTGAGATACTGCTTCATTTATCTGAAGAATCTCATTTATCTGTTTGAGATACTGCTTCATTTATCTGAAGAATCTCATTTATCTGAAGAATCTCATTTATCTGTTTGAGATACTACTCTAAATATCCTCAGAGAGTCTTAGATTCAGTTAAGGCATCTTTCCCTTGCTAGAATATCTCAATTCTATCATATAAGATGCTGTTTCGACTCGATACAGAGAATCTTATTTTTACTGTTTGAGAGGCTGCTTCATCAATATGAAGAGTCTCATTTCAGATTTTTTAGAGATACTGCTCTAAGTGTCCTCGAAGAGTCTTAGATTCAATTAAGGTATCTTTCCCCTGCTGGAATATCTTAATTCTATCATATAAGATTTTGTTTCGACCCGATACAGAGAGTCTCATTTTTACTGTTTGAGATGTTGCTTCATCAATATGAAGAGTCTCATTTCAGATTTTTTAGAGATGCTGCTCTAAGTGTCCTCGAAGAGTCTTAGATTCAATTAAGGTATCTTTCCCCTGCTGGAATATCTTAATTCTATCATATATGATGATGTTTCGACCCGATACAGAGAGTCTCAATTTTACTATTTGGGATGCTGCTTCATCAATATGAAGAGTCTCATTTCAGATTTTTTTAGAGATACTGCTCTAAGTGTCCTCGAAGACTCTTAGATTCAATTAAGGTATCTTTCCCCTGCTGGAATATCTTAATTCTATCATATAAGATGTTGTTTCGACCCGATACAGAGAGTCTCATTTTTACTGTTTGGGATGCTGCTTCATTAATATGAAGAGACTCATTTCAGATTTTTTTAGAGATACTGCTCTAATATCCTCGGAAAGTTTTAGATTCAATTAAGGTATTTTTCCCTTGCTGAAATATCTTAAGTCTATCATATAAGATGTTGTTTGGACTCGATATAGAGAATCTCACTTTTACTGTTTGAGATGCTGCTTCATCAAAATGAAGAGTCTCACGCCAGATTTTCTTTATACTATTCTAGCATCCTGGAAAAGTCTTAAGATTTAGCTAGGGATGTCATTCCATTACTAACATATCTCGACTGAGATGTCCAAGATACTGTTCTGACGACTCCCAGAAAGTCTTGACTGTTCCATTTTACTATGGGATAATGTCTTTTGCCATTTCTCACTACATTTTCTTCCTGTATTTTCTTCCTTGCATTTCATAGGACAAAATTTGGGTCTTTTGTATTTAATTATCTCCCACCGCAAATGCACGAAGACTGCTGTCATTCTTACTTTCCGGTTCGAGGTAATTAAATAGGGACAGCTGTCATACCCCAATTTTGCCCGGGTAAGGAAAAATCCTCAAACAGCATTCACTACCCAATGTTGTAAGACATGAATTTTATCTTAAGACATAGGTTCTATTCTAGGGTTTCTCAGCCCTTGGTGACATCAAGTCTTCAATGACATTTTCATCTGTTAAGATCATTAAGAAGACACCAGTTGCATTTGTCTATTATGGCCATTAACTAAAGCATGGGATAGTATGTGCACTTTGGGACTTTTTGGTTAACAAGGCCCATTTTGGTTTATCCATGAGAACTCTTGGTTTTAAAAAGGCCCATTCACATAAACATGTCCATGATTAATATTGCAAAGTGTGGTTCAAATATTTTTACATTACTAATCCAAAATCCATTTGATTATTAGTAAGTATTAAGAGTCATGGTTATTTTCTATGATCACTTGTTATTAAGCTTATTTCCACATCCCAAATGTTTATGCTAAAGTCTTGATCCTTCATAAATGTCTAGATTCAAATTGCATTTTTAAACATGTATTTGTTTTAAGCTAAGGTGGATTGTTGGAAAAAACTATGATAATGGACAATGTTTTAAAACTCACTTTGGAATTGTTTCTTTTATTGCTTATGGTGCACATTTCATATTATTCATTTAAGCTAATAATAAACATAATTAGAGGTGACCAAGTTGAAAGTCTAATTTAATTAATATGGCCCAACCCATTTTCAGTTTGATTTAAAGTCTAAGCATTTTTTGTTTAACACAAGTAAAAAAATTAATACAAAGTTTAAGTGTTTTAAAAAAGAGATTAATTGCACAAATAAATTTTAAAGTCTAAAATATTCCAAATAGTCCAAAATATTCCAAATAATCTAAAATGGTTACATAATTATCCAAAAGAGGTCTCAAATTAAAACTATACATGTTACAAACAGCCAATACATAATCCAAATGCACTTTAATCAAAAGTTCTGTTACATCAGAATGAATTTGAAGAAAAATGGAAAATAAGTTGCAAATCCAATACAGCAGTTTGAAGCAGGGAACTTTTCACAGATGTTACCAAAGCTCTTTTGAAATTGCAGCGCCCCCAATTCCAACCTAGACGCGGAACTTCCCTTTCAATCAACATCTATTCACCTTTTTAAAAACCTACAAGATCAATTCAGAAGATTAAGAAGGGCTTATCAAATAAGCACTTAAAAAACTGGAAAATAATTGATGAAATGAATGGATTAATATTTTGCACAGTGAACCAAAGTAAACGCCCAAGAACGAATTCCATTAGCCAATCCAGACAACTCTAAATCCACAAAACAATTATCCCATAAAATCTGGAAAAGAGATAACCCAACAAGTTATCTCAAAACCTAAACATTCACCATATATATAACAACAACAAATTAACAGTAACGGGGTCCAAAAAAAATCGAAGAAGAAGTTATCAAAAATATTTTTTGTTAACATCAAACCAAACACAACAAATTAACAGTAACAGACGGCTGATGAATCCAAAAGAAGCGAGCACAATATTTTTTTTTTAAAATACCAAACACATAAACATTCAAAAGAACAACAAAGAGCATCAAAAAACAAAGAAATAGAAGAAAAGAGGACTTATTTCAAAGCGGAGCAGGGAAGCGTCGTCGGCGATCAACCTCAACCAAGTATTTGTTTCCATTCTCGTTCGAATTTTTTCCGTCATCATCTTCGCCTCTCCATACTGAGTGAAACCCCTTTTATAATTTATTCAAAGCGTGGCTATAGGAGACTTAATTTAAGAATTAGGGTTTGAGTTTTCAACTATTTGTGGTTTAGTGTTTAGGTTTGTTTCGTTGAGAGGACGAGCTAGGTTTTGTGGGTCGCGAGAGAAAAAGCGTTAGGTTTGAGTTCTCTTTTGGAGTGCCGATCCGGCCATTTGAAAAGGTTTTTGGGAGAACTAAGGCCGGATTTGAAATCACTGGCCAAAAACAATTAGGGTTCGTGTTTAGAAGTTTGGGTTTTGGGTTGAGGCCGCCGGAGAAGAAGGCGGCGCCGCCGCGGTTGGCCGGCCGCCACCGTCTTCTCTAGCAGGTTTGGCCGGGAGTTGACGGAAGAGAGACAGATAGAGAGTTGCAGAGCAACTCTTCTCTTTAGATGAAGAGAGAGAATGAGAGGAGCAAATGAATACTCTCTCTCTCTCTCTCTCTCTCTCATTTTTCGTTTTTATTTGTTGGCTGGAATCGCTGCCTGGGCGCCAAGTGGCCCCTCCTGCTAGCACCACACGTTGGTTGACCGTTAAGTCAACCAGGGGATCTTGTGTGGATCCCCCCATCATACGCTGGTGCACCCTTTCAGTCATCCATCTGATCTATTGACCGGGTCAAAGTCCCCAGATCTAAGGGCCCAGACATCTCCTCACAAGGTCAACGGTTAACCAGGCTTTTAGGGCCTCGCTGATTCGTTTTGGGCCAACCCAGGTTGGGCCCAAAGACCATTTTTTTATTTAAAACCCCCTTTGTTTTTCTGCAGCACCCAGAGTTGGGCCTTCCCCACTACCAGCCCATTTTCTTTATTTTTTTGACTTATTCTTTCTTTTATTTATTTATATTTTTTACATATATACTTATAATATATATATATATATATATATATATATATATATATATATATATATATATATATATATATATATATATATATATATATATATATATATATATATATATATAATATTAAATAGTTTAATTCCTAATAATAGTTGTTTAATTATTTTACAATATTTAAATATTTTATTTACTTTCATTTCATTTATTTCTATATATTTTCTATTCTTTCAAAATTATATATATTGTTATTATTATTATTAACACCTAATGATAGTTATTTAATTATTCGTTTATATTTTTATTATTTAATTACTTATTATTTAATCAAATAATCTATTAAATATTTAGTTAATTAATTATATTATTAATATCACTTATAATTTAGATAATTGTTTATTTTTGTGGGGTGTATGTGCATGATTATTTTGTATTTATTTATATCGAGTTTTGAGTGCATATGGATGACATGTCATAATTGTGAGAAGATTATGTCGATTTCACCGACTTAAAATCATTCAAACCAATTTAAAAATAAATCACATATTTCTCGATTCAAAGTCGAGCCCATTTTCAAAACACTTTTGTAAGTCGATCGCTTGTAAAAGCATCTCCATCAACCTCACACGGCTTATTCTTGGGTCTTCTTACAATGAGACCTATTCGGTTTTTATTAATCGATTAGATGAATTATTCACTAAGTAAATTCAATTCATTCACAAAATACAAATTTAAAACCTCGATCCGATATCGAGTATTCTTTATTAAGAATTAAAATACCTAATCACAATCAAATACTATTTCACTTAAGAATAAAAGAGGAAATGGTTTTGAGTTTTCAATTCCTCTCATCGATTATTTAAACACTAACTCTTGTACTCGATTAATCGAACAATCCTCATTCCTAATCTACCTAAACACAGATAAATCAAATTCTTTTACAATAAGAAATAAAAAGGGAGATGACTTTGAGTCTTCAATTTTTCTCCTCGATTATTCGAATACAAGTTCCTTTACTTGGTTAGTCAAATAGTTGTCGTTCCTCTACAAACCTCCAAACCCCGATTAAATCAAAATATTTTCACAGTAAGCCAAATGAAAATGGAGTTGATTTTGAGTTTTCAACTTCACTCCCCAATTGTTTGAATACGAGTTCTCTTACTCGGTCAGTCGAACAGTTGTCATTTTCCGCAAACATACAACTTAATCAAATCATTTTCTTAACAAACTATACGAAAAAGGAGATGGTTTTGAGCTTTCAACTCCTCTTCTCAAATGCTCGGATATGAGTTGTTTAACTCAGTCGCTCAAGTACTTGTCGTTCATTATAAAATACGTCAACCATATACAACCTTATTTTCATAAATATTCAGATGAAATACAAAGCGGTCTAGAGTCTTCTATTCCCTTTCCCGATTATTAGGATACGAGTTGTCTTACTCGTTTATCCGAGTATTCGTCATCTATTCAAAATTATCAAATCTTTTCTATAATTAAGGATGAAAAAGAAAGTGGTCTAGAGTCTTCTATTTCCTCTCCCGACTGTTAGGATACGAGTTATCTTACTCGATTATCCGAGTAATCGTCGTCCAATTAAAAACATCTCAACCAATCAAAATATCCAACATATTAATCCAATTTGTCACCCCCATGTGACTTAAACTATTTTCAGAAGGAACACTATTTAATCCTTTCTAATGCGCATAACAAACCAGTGCTTAAGCCTCCGCTAAGAGTATACAAGCCAATGTTTAGCCTTTAGGATGCGATCTAAACAATTGTTCATTAAAAGACACCAACCAACCGTAATGTCCCGAACTACGAATGCTCTGATTTCCTTATTATGCCATAAGGATACGTAGGTCGGAGATTGCTGTATCTTCGCGAACACACTAATAAAAAACCTCCCCTTTCCCTTTCTGAGGTTCTCATCCATTTCTATTCTCAATATTTTATAACCCAAATGTCGCAACCTGAAAAAGGAGATGCGAAAAAACAACCGGCGAGAAAGAAACGACAGAAGAGTCGCCACCGTGCGTTATTCATCCCAAAGGAGGGAAAGGAAACGCTCGAAGTAAACCTGGAAAAAGGAAAGGAAAAGACAAGGTCTCGCAACCAAATCTTGGGTTCGGGAGCCGATTATGCAAAGGGAAGGTATTAGCACCCCTACGCATCCGTAGTACTCTACGGGATCCACTCTTGTTGTTCTTGTCTAAAGGGTGTGGGTTTATCTAATGTACTATTTACTAAAAGGGGGGTCAAAAGAAAATGACTCGCACGGATGTCGCATCCACTGCATACGTATCTCATATGAATATGAGAATCAGAGTCTTCGTAGCTCGGCTACCTATGGGGTTAAAGAGGAGTGTGCTCGCTAAGACATCGTGTCTTATGCCTACGTATCTCATCTGGAATGAGAATCAGAGCAAGCCGTAGTTCGGCTACCTACGGGTTAAGGGTTGTGTTTTTTAGATGAACGATGTTACTATGCAATCTATCGGATGCTCGACCTTTGGAGACTTACTCGCCTGTAGTAGAAGGAGTTAACGTGTTCTTAGGAGAAGAAAAATCAATGAGTTTGTTTGTGTTTTAGGAATGCTCATGCAAAAAGGAAGTCCTAGACGAAGGAACAGTGCTACCTTAATTGACATGTAAACGAGAGACTATACGAAGCCTAGCAATCCTATGGGGAGACGATTACACCACACAAAACATGTATCATAAAATAAACACACCAATGAGGTGGCTCAAACATACATGGGTAGGGCTTTAGTCAAGAGGGGTCATATCAACCTCGACAAACAAGCCATGAAAAAGGTAATCAAATGGGCTCTTAACCACTGACATTGAACGTCATGGTGAGCAGATCAGAAGGGTAATGGGGATAAGACCTCATAGCTCTTAACCCTGGCCTGGGTGAGCTCATGACAAAAAGTGGGGATTCAGAAAGGTGGAACCTTCTCCACTGACTGACCGGACAAAAGATCTTGAGCTATTTTTCTGAAGCATCGACACGTAGTGCGAGCTTAAAGAACGACACACTAAATAACGGGGGATTGATTACTAATCCCTTTTATCCTTCAATTGCCTCTTCAGGGAGGTCTTTAGCACTGATGCCTCTTCTTGGAGGTCTTTGGGCACAAAAGTAAACAAACAAAAGAAAACATTGCCTTCTATTGAGGTCTTCCAGCTAAGAAAGCGGTAAAATGCGGGAAAAATAAAGGGATCAAGAGGTTTACCGCACGGATAAAGATCCGAAGTAATAATAGTTAAAGAAGCAAGAAACCCAGAGATCTCTCGAGCTAACACCATCAAAGAAAGCAAATCAGTACAGGTAATCGGAATAAATCTCCAAATGGTACCCCACAAATAAAGTGGAATACCCAGCAAGCTATCCTTTCAGAGTCATGTGAGCCCTCACAAAAACTCAACAAACAAGTTAGAGAAACAAGATAGGATGCAATCAAGAGTTGCACCAAACAAAGGAGTCACATGAATCATGCCATTAAAGTTCACAAAAAGCTCACAAAAAGCAACCAAGGGTAGGAGGCCTAAACCTCTTGTAAAACAAATGCATTAAAAGGGTATCAAAAATTTCAGGCTGAAAGTATAAAGTAGTGGAAATAGGGAAAACCTGATTGGAGAGATCAAATGAAATTAAATTGCCCGGTTGGGTTTGCAAAGCAATCTGAGGGTTTATATGAGATAGAATTGGCTCTTTGCAGATGAGTTCCTTTCAGTCTCTGGAGGTTGCTCTGAACTCTGTTAGCTCTTCTCTCACTATCTTTTTCCCAGGGTTTTTTTGGGAGATGGAAGTCTAGAATTTATAACCTGATTTTTGTGACTTTATGGGCTCAAAAGAGAGAGGTCCAAGTCCAAGATTTTTCTGTTATATTTTATTTATTTATTTATTTGTTTATTTTTTATTTTTATTTTTTTTCATTTTTTTTTCAAAACGCGTGGGCTTCGCCTAGCGAGCATGACAGTTCAAGAAATTCCTCTGAGCGTAGGTGATTCTGGTGGCTTTTCTTGGGACTCACTAGGCGACCCATTCTGCTCGCCTAGCGAGCATGACAGCTCATGAACAAACTTTTGCTCCTTCAAGATTAACGTTTTGACTGATGAATAGACCCCATTTGAACATGTTGGAAGTATCTCAAGCCATTCCCTTATGTTGACTGATCACCCAGATAGGATCCACAAAGTGTCTTGGATGATATTCAAGCTTCTTGGATCTAATTCCGATTGACATGATGAAATGCAATATGAAATGTTAAATGACCTAAAAATGAATGCATGGATGAGGGGGGCAAATTTTGAGGTATTACAGCTGCCCCTATTCAATCAACTGGAGACCCGAAAAGAAGATAGCAGCGGCTTTCGCACTTTTGAGGTATCAAGGGATTGAATACAATAAAAGCCCGAAAATTTGCACTGAAGTGAAGTGAAGTAACAATGCCTGTCAGAATCGGAAAAGAGGTGGTCTCGAAAGAAGAATCCGTCTGGTATGGTGAGAGTCAGTCTGAATACCGAAAAAGAATGTTAACCTGGATACCAAAATAAATGGTAACACAGAAATAACCATGGCCTGAATGCCGCTCATCAGTCTGAATACTGGAAATGACTTCGATCTGAACATCGGAAGATATGAGATTATTAATATCGGTTTGAACACCGAGAGGCTGGCCTGAATGCCATAAGTTGCGTCGACCTGAATGTCGGAAACTTCTTCGATCTGAACATCGGAAAACTGGCCTGAATGGCACTTCGATCTGAATATCGGAAAATTGGCCTGAATGCCACTTCGATCTGAATATCGGAAAATTGGCCTGAATGCCACAGGTTGCATCGACCTGAATGTCGGAAACTTCTTCGATCTGAACATCAGAAAACTGGCCTGAACGCCACTTCGATCTGAACATCGGAAAATTGGCCTGAATGCCACTTCGATCTGAATATCGGAAAATTGGCCTGAATGCCACTTCGGTCTGAATACCGGAAATTGGCCTGAATGCCACTTCGGTCTGAATACCGGAAATTTCATGCTTGTCAGCATCGGCAGAAATAGGGAAAGATAATAGAGGCGGCGCATGGGCCAATGACACTTGCTAGGGATAATAAAGGTAAGTCATGAACAATCTTCAGTCTGAGTACTGGAAACAACTTCTGGCTTATCACTTGGGATACCGAGAATGTTTTATGCTTTACATGTGCATGTTTCAATTTTTCAATGGCGTAATGCTCCATGAAAATGGAAATGCTACGCGATTTGGGAGGATGCAATGCAATATGATTCTACATGCAGGGATGCGAAATGCTAGGTAGAATGCCAAGCCGAGGCAAGGGAATCTGCTGGGGAAATGATCACCATCTTCTAGACCCTAACAAGGCTGTTGGAGATGCACAGCACAAAGAACTCTGTGGGGAAATGACCCGCCACACGGTGTTCTAGCAATGACGAAATACCGAGACTCTGACTAGGGAGAGAAAGGCACTGAAAACCTACTGTTGGGGAAAGCGATAGTGGTTCTGGCAACCATAATCTGCGAGAGAGACGACTCAGCAGGGGAAGCAAACACCGATACGGTACCGAGGTTCTGCTTCAAGGAAAGAGACCATGGATCTGGCATTGGAATTATCGATCTGGCATCGAACTCTAAAGAGCAGCCGCTTCTACTGGGAAGATACAGTCTGGCACTGTCAACTCCGTTGGGGATATACAGTCTGGCACTGTCAACTCTACTGGGGAGTGTATAATCTGAAACCACCGCTTGGGGGAGGTACAGTAGTGAGAGCCTGCTGGGGATCGAAGAATCCAATGCTCTGATCAGCGCTACAGGGATAAGATACCAACTTTGACTGTTGGGGGAAAACATTCGCGATCATCGGCTGGGAACCTTAAGGAAATGTCCCGAGGGTACCTGTTCTGGATAGACGATCCCAAGCACTTAAAATTTACAGCAATTTTCAATGTTTATTTAGCATATACCTGTAAAGCTCTTATGTTTCATGATATAATGTTTATTAAAAATTCGGACGTCATTTTTGCAAACAAAATAGTAAAATGAAAATGAAAACAGAGATATACTGAATAACATGATTTTATTGATTGAATGGCCTCTGAATAGGCATTTACATCAGGAAGCAATCCCTGGAAAGAGGTAATCGCACAAAAGATAAAAACAGAAGTTAATCTAATGGCAATGTGAAATGGATTTCTATTGGGTTCCAATTCTGCTATGACTTGCACGTCTTCAAGATCCTCCAGATGATCAGCTTTCTGAAAAGAGTGATTGGACTGTTTCCTATCCTTCAAAAGTTTCCAGTCATCGACACGAGATGAGATTCAGAACTACTCAGAATGCAGTCATTCGTTTAATCCCTAACTTTTGCCTGGATCGCCCTTTTCGGGTTTTCAATCCACCGGGATACCCATTTTTGCCTAAGTTGCCTTTTCAGGTTTTCAACTTACCGGGTGTACAATATTTTCATTTTTAATCCCTAGTTTTTGCCCGAACCTTTTCATTTTCTTTGTTCGCCGGGATGGCCATTTTTTCCTGGACTATTCTTTTTACTGTCCAGCGGGTCTATTTTATGCGAAGTATTTTTTAACTGCGTCTGAGTTCACAGGGGAAGTGAAGTTTTCACCATCCATAGTTGCAAGCATTAAGGCCCCACCATCAAAAACCTTGGTGACAATATACGGTCCATCATAGTTAGGAGTCCACTTGCCCCTGTGATCTGTCTAAGGAGGAAGGATCCTTTTCAACACTAAATCTCCGACTTGGAAGCATCGAGGGCGCACTTTCCGATCAAAGGCTCTCTTCATCCGACTCTGATACAACTGCCCATGACAAATGGCTGTCATTCGCTTCTCTTCGATAAGACTCAACTCATTGAACCTTGTCTGAATCTATTCAGCTTCGCCTAACTTGACATCCAACAGGACTCTTAGAGAAGGAATCTCCACTTCAACAGGTGGGACTGCTTCTATACCATACACTAGGGAGTAAGGGGTTGCCCCGGTCGATGTACGTACTGAAGTACGCTACCCATGCAAGGCGAAGGGTAGCATCTCATGCCAATCTCTGTACGTAACGACCATCTTCTGCACAATCTTCTTTATGTTCTTATTTGCCGCCTCAACAACACCGTTCATCTTAGGGCGGTAAGGGGAAGAATTGTGATGCTGAATGTTGAAGTTCTGACACAACTCCTTCATCATTTTGTTATTGAGATTAGAGCCGTTATCAGTAATGATTCTTTCGGGAATCCCATAACGACAAATGATTTCTTTCTTGATGAAACGGGCAACCACATGTCTGGTGACATTCACGAATGATGCTGCTTCGACCCACTTGGGGAAATAGTCGATGGCAACAAGGATGAAGCGATGCCCATTGGAGGCGGTCGGCTTAATCTTTCCAATCATATCGATGCCCCACATAGCAAAAGGCCACGACGAAGACATCACATTTAAAGGATTCGGCGGCACATGTACCTTATCAGCATAAATCTGGCATTTATGACACTTCCGAGCATATTTGAAACAATCAGATTCCATGGTCATCCAGTATAACCCGCTCTCAACAATTTCTTAGCCATTGCATGTCCGCCGACATGAGTACCGAATGAGCCTTCATGAGCTTCCTGCATTAACATGTCTGCTTCGTGTCTATCTACGCATCTGAGCAAAACCATGTCGAAATTCCTCTTATACAGCACACCATCTTTGTTCAAGAAGAAACTGCCTGCCAATCTCCTCAAAGTCTTTCTATCATTGTTGGAGTCCCCTGCAGGGTACTCTTGATTCTTCAGAAAGCACCTGATGTCGTGGTACCAGGGCTTGTCATCAACTACCCATTCAGCAGCAAACACATACGCGGCCCTGTCGAGGCGCATCACATCGATCCTGGGAGCGTGGTTCCGCCGAATCTCGTTGATCATGGAGGATAGAGTGGCAAGAGCATCTGCCATCTGGTTCTCATCACGAGGTATGTGATACAACTTTACTGTTGTGAAGAAAGTCAATAGTCTTCTCGTGTAATCTCTGTAAGGGACCAGATTGGGCTGGAGAGTATTCCAATCACCATTCACTTGATTGATCACTAGAGCTGAATCTCCGAAGATGTCCAGAGTCTTGATTCTCAAATCAATGGCTTGCTCAATACCCAAGATACAGGCTTCATACTCAGCTTCATTATTTGTGCACTTAAAAGTCAGACGAGCGGTGAAAGGCATATGGGCACCTTTCGGAGTAGTAATGACAGCGCCAATTCCACTTCCTCTGGCATTGACAACCCCATCAAACAACAAAGTCCATTTTTCGTCTGGATCAGGTCCCTCCTCAACAACTGGCTCTTCGCAGTCTTTCATCTTGAAGAACATGATGTCTTCATCTGGAAAATCAAACTTCATCGGCTCATAATCTTCAACCGGCTGTTGAGCAAGATAGTCTGACAGAATACTCCACTTGATGGCTTTCTGGGATGTATACTGGATATCGTACTCTGTCAGTACCATTTGCCAACGAGCAACCCTTCCGGTGAGAGCTGGCTTCTCGAATATGTATTTGACTGAATCCATCTTGGAGATCAGTAAGGTTGTGTGAGTCAGCATGTATTGTCTCAAACGCTTAGCAGCCCATACAAGTGCACAACATGTCTTTTCAAGCATCGAGTATCTCGACTCGCAATCTGTGAATTTCTTACTCAGGTAGTAGATGGCATGCTCTTTCCTACCTGTCTCGTCGTGTTGACCGAGAACACAACCCATGGAATTGTCTAGTACTGTCAAATACATAATCAGCGGTCTCCCTGGGACCGGAGGCATAAGGATAGGAGGATTCTGCAAATACTCTTTTATCTTCTCGAAAGCCCTTTGGGAATCATCATTCCACCTGATAGCCTGATCTTTTCTCAGCAATTTGAATATTGGCTCGCACGTGGCTGTTAGGTGAGAGATGAACCTTGCAATGTAGTTCAACCTCCCTAAGAAACCACGGACTTGTTTCTCTGTTCTTGACTCAGGCATTTCCTGTATCGCTTTCACTTTGGCCGGATCCACCTCAATCCCTTTTTCACTAACAATAAAACCCAACAGTTTCCCAAATCTCACTCCAAAAGTGCACTTGTTCGGATTAAGCCTCAACTTGAATTTCCTCAAACGCTTAAACAATTTTTGCAGATTCACCAAATGTTCTTCTTCTGTCTGAGATTTGGCAATCATATCATCAACATAAATCTCGATTTCATGATGAATCATATCATGGAACAGAGTCACCATCGCTCGTTGATATGTTGCTCTGGCATTTTTCAGACCAA
The DNA here is from genome assembly GCF_024323335.1 of Lathyrus oleraceus. NCBI lineage: Eukaryota > Viridiplantae > Streptophyta > Magnoliopsida > Fabales > Fabaceae > Lathyrus > Lathyrus oleraceus. The sequence continues at coordinate 12,419,551 of NC_066579.1, read as the reverse complement.
ACGACATCACCTTGTAGCAGAAGGTGCCCCATGGGGTTATGAATGTTGTCTTCTCCATGTCTTCTGGTGCCATCTTAATTTGATTATAGCCAGAAAAGCCATCCATGAAGGAGAATACCGAGAACTGAGTTGTGTTATCCACCAAAACGTCGATGTGAGGTAATGGGAAATCATCTTTAGGGCTAGCTCTGTTCAGATCCCGGTAGTCGACACACATCCGTACCTTTCCATCCTTCTTAGGTACCGAAACGATGTTTGCAACCCATGGCGGATAATTGGCGACTGCTAGAAACCCTGCGTCCAACTGCTTTTGCACCTCTTCCTTTATCTTGACAGCCATCTCTGGTCTTGTTCTTCTGAGCTTCTGCTTGACCGAAGGACAATCCTCTTTGAGAGGCAAACGGTGTACCACAATATCTGTGTCAAGCTCGGGCATGTCCTGATAAGACCAAGCGAAGATGTCAACATATTCTTGCAGCAATTCAATAAGCCCTTTCTTCACATTATCTTCCAAAGCAACCCCTATCTTGATTTCTCTCTTGGCGTCCTCGGTGCCGAGATTAATCACTTCAGTAGACTCTTGATGCGGTTGAATGACCCTTTCCTCCTGTTTTAATAGCCTAGTAAGTTCTTCCTGGAGTTCACAGTCTTCATCACCCTCTTCTTCAGCTTGAAAGATTGGATTTTCAAAGTCGAAGCGAGCCATAGCAGAACCGTTATCAATAGGATCCGATGACGTGCATCCGCATGAGCGATGGTATGTGCTTATGAGTGTGAACAAAGAGTAAAAACTAAACAAAACATTGCCAAATATTTTTTTATTTTCAAAAACTGCAAAAATAGAAAGACAGTGAACGAAATATTTGAATGCAAAAAGACGTCCTTTATTTATGATAAAAAATGCAAGTATCCACATAGATGAGCCCTACAATGAGTCATTACGCCCTGGGCGGAACGTAAGACTTGGACATGCATGAATAAACAAAGAAAATTACTCCTCCAGAAAAGTGACTTGGACAATCTCCTCAGAAGACCAATTGTTGATGACTTCACCCGGGACCCTCGGACGCACCCAGTTATCGACGTCGCAATCACTATCCCCATCTTCATCGTTGATTCCTTTGGGTACCATATCGGTGAATGCCTGAGTCAGCTATCCTAATTGGAGCACCAAACAACTGAGAACACTGTGGCGGTACATGCTATGCAAGACATGAAGATGGATATGCAAATGCAATGACATGTTTATCAATTCCAAAGGTATTCTACCCCCTTGATTCCAGTCTCTCATCAGATAAAATATCCCTTTTAAAAAGTACCAGAAAACCCCAACTAAAATCAAGAAGAAAATATAAACCCCACAGAAATGGATAAACATGTGTGAATGATATGAATGCGGAATGATGTGATGCAATGCAGTGACATGCAAATCAAGGTTGCTGTATCTGCTTGAATATCTGTTGGGTTGCACTGTCTGAAGAGAAACCCACTGAAGAATGTAATATGAGATCAAAAATCTGCTCCAGAAAACCGGCTTGGTTGTATATCACGAGGCACAGGATCAGAACTTCAGCATGAATTCCGAACCGGGAACCATAGAACACAGTCATCAACTTAGAACCCATACTTCAGAACCAACGGTCACCAACAAGAACCAAACAAAAGTCACCAACAGGACATGGTCACCAATAGAACAAGTCACCATCAGTACCTGTAAATGATCATTCCCTCCCCACTCACGGGTGTAATCTAGGCCAGGGTAAGGTCAAGAGAAACGCAGGATAAACAATCCTTTCAAGAATATCATCATATGCATACCAGGTGTATGCAACGATAATACCCCATCAGAATCTGAACTGCTCGTGATACCATGTTCCGCTAAGTGGCGCCATACCACCCGCTTCCCATGAATCACTCTTTTCCTAGGTGTCCTAAAGTTCACTCATAGCCTGTGTATTGGGCCTTTTACCTCTTGTGATTCCCATCCAACAGTGAAACAGATACACAACCAGCACAATATGCATGAGACAGTAAAGCGCACATAGGATGCAATGCAAGCAGATAAGTATGCAAAGCAATAAATAAATAACACACCATAGACAATAAACAAACAAACGCTAGGGAAGGCCCACTAGGGAAAATAAGTCCCCAGCAGAGTCGCCAGCTGTCGCAACCTGAAAAAGGAGATGCGAAAAAACAACCGGCGAGAAAGAAATGACAGAAGAGTCGCCACCGTGCGTTATTCATTCCAAAGGAGGGAAAGGAAACGCTCGAAGTAAACCTGGAAAAAGGAAAGGAAAAGACAAGGTCTCGCAACCAAATCTTGGGTTCGGGAGCCGATTATGCGAAGGGAAGGTATTAGCACCCCTACGCATCCGTAGTACTCTACGGGATCCACTCTTGTTGTTCTTGTCTAAAGGGTGTGGGTTTATCTAATGTACTATTTACTAAAAGGGGGGTCAAAAGAAAATGACTCGCACGGATGTCGCATCCACTGCATACGTATCTCATATGAATATGAGAATCAGAGTCTTCGTAGCTCGGCTACCTATGGGGTTAAAGAGGAGTGTGCTCGCTAAGACATCGCGTCTTTTGCCTACGTATCTCATCTGGAATGAGAATTAGAGCAAGCCGTAGTTCGGCTACCTACGGGTTAAGGGTTGTGTTTTTTAGATGAACGATGTTACTATGCAATCTATCGGATGCTCGACCTTTGGAGACTTACTCGCCTGTAGTAGAAGGAGTTAACGTGTTCTTAGGAGAAGAAAAATCAATGAGTTTGTTTGTGTTTTAGGAATGCTCATGCAAAAAGGAAGTCCTAGACGAAGGAACAGTGCTACCTTAATTGACATGCAAACGAGAGACTATACGAAGCCTAGCAATCCTACGGGAGACGATTACACCACACAAAACATGTATCATAAAATAAACACACCAACGAGGGGGCTCAAACATACACGGGTATGGCTTTAGTCAAGAGGGGTCATATCAACCTCGACAAACAAGCCATGAAAAAGGTAATCAAATGGGCTCTTAACCACTGACATTGAACGTCAGGGTGAGCAGATCAAAAGGGTAATGAAGATAAGACCTCATAGCTCTTAACCCTGGCCTGGGTGAGCTCATGACAAAAAATGGGGATTCAGAAAGGTGGAACCCTCTCCACTGACTGACCGGACAAAAGATCTTGGGCTTTTGTTCTGAAGCATCGACACGTAGTGCGAGCTTAAAGAACGACACACTGAATAACGGGGGATTGATTACTAATCCCTTTTATCCTTCAATTGCCTCTTCAGGGAGGTCTTTAGCACTGATGCCTCTTCTTGGAGGTCTTTGGGAACAAAAGTAAACAAACAAAAGAAAACATTGCCTCCTATTGAGGTCTTCCAGCTAAGAAAGCGGTAAAATGCGGGAAAAATAAAGGGTACAAGAGGTCTACCGCACGGATAAAGATCTGAAGTAATAACAGCTAAAGAAGCAAGAAACCCAGAGATCTCTCGAGCTAGCACCATCAAAGAAAGCAAATAAGTACAGGTAATCGGAATAAATCTCCAAATGGTACCCCACAAATAAAGTGGAATACCCAGCAAGCTATCCTTTCAGAGTCATGTGAGCCCTCACAAAAACTCAACAAACAGGTTAGAGAAACAAGATAGGGTGCAATCAAGAGTTGCACCAAACAAAGGAGTCACATGAATCATGCCATTAAAGTTCACAAAAAGCTCACAAAAAGCAACCAAGGGTAGGAAGCCTAAACCTCTTGTCAAACAAATGCATTAAAAGGGTATCAAAAATTTCAGGCTGAAAGTATAAAGAAGTGGAAATAGGGCAAACCTGATTGGAGAGATCGAATGAAATTGAATTGCCCGGTTGGGTTTGCAAAGCAATCTGAGGGTTTATATGAGATGGAATTGGCTCTTTGCAGATGAGTTCCTTTCAGTCTCTGGAGGTTGCTCTGAACTCTGTTAGCTCTTCTCTCACTATCTTTTTCCCAGGGTTTTTTTGGGAGATGGAAGTCTAGAATTTATAACCTGATTTTTGTGACTTTGTGGGCTCAAAAGAGAGAGGTCCAAGTCCAAGATTTTTCTGTTATATTTTATTTATTTATTTATTTATTTATTTTTTATTTTTATTTTTTTTTCGTTTTTTTTCCAAAACGCGTGGGCTTCGCCTAGCGAGCATGACAGTTCAAGAAATTCCTCTGAGCGTAGGTGATTCTGGTGGCTTTTCTTGGGACTCGCTAGGCGACCCATTCTGCTCGCCTAGCGAGCATGACAGCTCATGAACAAACTTTTGCTCCTTCAAGATTAACGTTTTGACTGATGAATAGACCCCATTTGAACATGTTGGAAGTATCTCAAGCCATTCCCTTGTGTTGACTGATCACCCAGATAGGACCCACAAAGTGTCTTGGATGATATTCAAGTTTCTTGGATCTAATTCCGATTGACATGATGAAATGCAATATGAAATGTTAAATGACCTAAAAATGAATGCATGGATGAGGGGGGAAAATTTTGAGGTATTACACCAAAGATAACAAACAAACATAAATTAACACTCGAAATACAAATTAGAACTAAAAGGTTCCCGTTGAGTACAACAAACGCAAGGGGTGCTAATACCTTCTACTTGCGTAATCCACTCCCGATCCCGAATATGGTTGCGATGACCATTATTCTATTTCCTAAAGGTTTTATCGATATTTTCCTATTCCTTCATTGGGATAAATAAAGATCGGTGGCGAATCTGTTCGAACGTAATATTTTCCGCGACCATCGCGAGGAATCGTATTTTTTGAGATGCGACAGGCAGGTCGTCAAGAGACCAATTATGAAGGATAGACCAAAGTCGTCAATACAAATAGACATGGTTTGGAGGACTCTCAAGAAGAAATCTTCAAGACCCAATATTGGAAAAAATGTCTAGAATCTTGAGAGGGTTAGTCGACAGGAGCTCTCATTCCACCAAGGGGACTAGTCGACTAAACAACATGATATAAAAGACTTGGTAAGTTTATAAGTCTCGAAGCTTTAATGGGCATCGTCGACAACACGTTGGAGCGGTTAGTGTCGAGAGGATGTGAAGATGTGGAAGAAGAGGAAAAGTAATTACCACTCAATATGGGTTATAAAAAGATAGAATCATGGAAGATACGTAAGCGCACTAGTGGGAACCTGAAGAACTGGACTTGGATCAAACACAGAGAGTCCCCTAGTGGTCATAACCACCATCGACGGTTACCTTGTAAATATAATAAATAGTAGACTCATTCATTGGATCAAAGGTCGTAAAATTTCATACATACTCTCCATACCACTAGAGTACCCAAGTCATAGAGAAAAACAATTGAGCGAGACACATGTATGTGCCTGCCTCCACCATTTTTAAATATGTTTTGTCTCTTTAATTGGAACATGTACTCTTTTTTCTATCTCTTTATTTAATTTTATTTACTGCATTTCTACCTTATCATTTATTACAATTTGACTTTATTTAAAGTCTTTTTGTCACACTACATTCAATTCACACGCACGTGTGTTCGTGAAAATTATTTGCACAAATAGCTTTGAAGATTTTTCGAGTTGATCTCACAGACTTTCAAACTTGTGATGTTTACCAAAAACACCAGTAAACAAATTGGCACACATGGTGGGACCCTTTTGTGCGAATATTATTTTTTACAGAAAAGTAGTGTCATACGCTTTGTCTTTGTGTCTTCTGTTTTTTTGTTTTCTATGTTGTATGCACTTGAGGAGTGGTAAACATCTTTCCAGTATGTCTAAAAAAACCAACCCCCTCCAAAGTAATACTCTAAATCCATGAGGACAACTGACGATTACTAGTGTCGGCGGTTCATTGTCTCTAACCTCAGTTGAGAAGATGCCTACGGTCATAAGCCAGGAAGTGGTGTATTCTATACCGCCATATATGTAGGTTTCATCACCACAGGTGTCAAACACACCAACTGTCATTAGGGAGTTACGGAATCCAGGAAACCAAAGGCCTCATTATTTAGGCTTTTCATTGCCTTAAAAGGAACAATCGTATGGTATGTCAACTGTAATAATGGCAAGACTCCACCATAGTTTTCAATATATTCAGAGAGCGTGATGGCAACATCGATGCCCTTTAACCCATATTTGGCATCGGTGTCCATAATGGGCAACTTTTGCCAAATGGTACAGCCACCAGGAGGGATAAGGTGTTTTCCTCTTCATGGTGCTTCATCTTTAACTGATAACTCTCTCCAAGTCATGAGACAATTAATGGATGAAAGCAACCACGATATGGTTCACACTATTACACAACAGATAGGCAACATGTTTACTCTACTTCTAGAAAACACGACTAAGAGTGATCAACAATCAACCCACCAAATAGGTAGGATTGCTGACTTTTTAGGGCATCATCGATGCCACCAACTCCAATTCCTAACGTTCCCTAGAGGGTTAACCCTCCCAAAAATAGGGTGATCGAAAATGATCAAAGGCCGGAAGGCCTCAACATCGCTATAATGCAACGGAACCAAGATGTTGACCAAGTCCTAAGACAAGCCCAACAGAACAACATGGGGGTACATGATAACATCACCAACCTCGTCAAACTTTTTTGGTCCAAAATGGCATGGCCTCCATATGCCAAACTATATATCCCCATTGTCAGAGTATGTAAGGCAAGTCGAATTTCCTAGGGACTGGAAAGTACCAAAATTCACCAAGTTCGTCGGCGACACTAGTGAGTCCACCGTTGAATATGTTGCATGGTATTAGAATGAGGCTGGTGATCTATCCAACAATGATAAATTGAAAATAAAATATTTTCCAAACTCATTAACAAAGAAATCTTTCACATGGTTCACCACCCTTTCCCTAAACTCCATATTTACATGGGCCCAACTAGAAAGGGCCTTTCACGAACAGTTCTACATGGGGATATGTAAGATTAGCCTCGACGAATTGGCCAACATAAAGAGAAAGGTCGAAGAAAGCATTAATGATTACCACAATAGATTCAGAACCTTAAAAGTGAGATGTTTTACTCAAGTGTCAGAACATGAGTTAGTCGAACTGGCAGCAAGGGGTCTTGACTACTTCAATAGGAAGAAGTTAGACACCCAATACTTGAGAGACATGGCCCAGTTGGCCGATAGAGTTCGACAATTCGAATGATTGAAAGTTGAAAAAGTAATAAATACAAAGTTTGGAAAAAAAGTAGCTTATGTCGAAGTCGAAAATGTAGGAACTTATCCGACTCAGAGTATGAGCATGTAGAGGAAAACGAGATCAATGTTATCGAACTGAAGCAAAGGGCTCCTTATACATGCAAGTTGCTAAAACCCTCAAACGGGAAGAATCCCGCAGAGCCTAAAAATGAAAAATTTGTTGCTAGAACATATACATTTGACTTTACTAAGTGTGACGAAATTTTTGATCTGTTGGTGGCTAATGGACAAATTGTTGTCCCAAAGGGGACTAAAGTCCCTCCGTTAGAACAGAGAAAGAAAAAGGGTTTTTGTAAATTCCATAGTTTTTTGGGACATAATACTTCTTAATGTGTACTTCTCAGGGACCTGGTGCAAAAATCTATGAAGGATAGCAGACTCAAGTTTGTTGACAAACTGAAGCCACGTCCGGAGGAGGAGAATGAAACAAAATTGATGCTTTCTTTATCGAACAAGTGGAAATTATGGTCCTCGATACTATCACTAGTGTTGAGGCTGAAGACATCAATCCAAACGATGAGGATCAAACAACAAAGGCCTATCCTAAAGCTGAAGAGGAACTAGTCGATTTCCTGAGTCGATGCAAGTTGAAAGATTCAGAGGTAATGTTGTGTCTCAGGTGCATCTCCGTGTTCGACAAGGAAGCTGCTAAAAAATTGTAGAGGGCCAATACCAGGACAAGAAGTTTGTCCAACAGGACAAACCGAAGGAACCTTCCTCTAACATAGGTAAGGCCCTAGCAAAGTTCTAGGGTAGGACTTATGTTCCTGCTATAAATGCGTCTCCTAGAGAATGGCTACACCCTGCTTGGAAGTCAGAAAATAATGGAGGCAAATGGAAAGTTGTGAACATTGATGTTGGTGCCTCATATCGAGACAAATCTCAAGTCTCGAAGAAATACTCTAATATCTCCCAGAATTACATGGGAAAAAACCCATGACCAAGACTCAGTAGAGGAGGCACCATAGAAAGAAGAAGGTTGTGCGAGAGGCTAAAAGTTCCAACGAAAGTGATAGCATTCGATCCATTGATGAGGGCAAAAATAATCGAAACCAAACATTATTTATTCCAAAAAGGAAAGGGAAAATATTGATAAAATCCTTAAAATAAAAAAAGAAAATGGTCGTCGCAACCAAATTCAGGTTCAGTAGTAGATTACGCAAGGGGAAAGTATTAATACCCCTCATGTCCGTTGTACTCAATGGGGACCTTTTAGTTAGATTTGCGATTTGAAATGTTAGCTTATGTAATTTTTTTTCTCTGAGTGGCCAAAAGTGTAAAAGGAAAAGAAAAAGGGTCACAAAAAGGTTTTTATAAATGTGTCTGACAAGATTGTAGGTCTTGCTCATATGTATCTCCGGGTGCAATTGAGAACTCAAGGTTATGTTATTTTGGGTAGAAAATGTTTGTTTGTTGGTCGATTTTAGCGAAAGTTGTTATGCCTCATCACAGATTTTCCTCGGGACTGATTATTCAGGGTTTTCATGGAGTGAGAGACTCCAATGTTCCTTTTTTATTTAAAGAATTTATGAAATTTGTTTGCAGACAACGAATGTTCAGTAGGACTAAGACGTGTGCCTCGGGGAAGATTCTTCAAGGTTTTCATGGAATGCTAGACTCCAATGTTCCTTTTTTGTCCAAGTTTGAATTAAATGTTTTAGGATGAAAGAAAGAATAAGCAGTTATTCCAAAATGTGACCTCAGGGCCGATTATTCAAGGTTTTCATGGAATGTGAGACTCCAATGTTCCTCTTCTTTCGATGTTATTAAAAAAATATTTTTTATCGCTTCGAGTAAGTGGAAAAGAAAACTCGATGTTAATCAAGGGTTTATCGCGTTAATGGAAAATGATTTGTGAAAGGGTTTGACTTGGTGTTTGAAAATGGGTTTAAGTTATTTGAATCAGTGGTAAAATATGATTGAAGAATAAATAAAAGTGAGAATTTTAATGCAAGGGAGCAATTGCATCACAGATGGTGCGAATTCTAGCGTGAGACGCAAACTCTAGCACGATGCACAACTTAACACCGTAAAGTAAATCGAATAGAATATGTACAAAGCACGCGACAAGATAAAAGAGAGAAACACATACAAAATATTTACATCACACATTCATTATAATTGAATCGAAATAGTAAAAAAAATGAAACGTGCATGAATCAAAATCATGACGCGAGGATGCAAATCGATGCCGCGTAACATGAAGACGTGCAATGCTACCAAAAGTAAGATTCAAATTCGATTTAAATGTGTTATGGATAAAAAAACACTAAAAAGTTAACTTCCTCGATGCAAGTCAGGGAAAGGCTCAAATGATTGGTTAAGTGTATGCAAAGGATTTTTCTTAGGTCGTTGTCGCCCCCCCTGTCAATTTGTTGAGTGCTTTTTTAGGTGAATGATGAATGCTCGGTAAGAATGAGACATGTGCCTCGGGACTAATTATTCGGGGTTTTCATGGAGTCAGAGACTCCAATGTTCCTTTTTTATTCAAAGAATTTATGAAATTTGTTTACGGACAACGAACATTCGGTAGGACCAAGACGTGTGCCTCGGGGCCGACTGTTCAAGGTTTTCATGGAATGCTAGACTCTAATGTTCCTTTTTTGTCCAAGTTTGAATTAAATGTTTTAGGAAGAAAGAAAGAATAAGCGGTTATTCCAAAATGTGTACCTCGGGGCCGATTATTCAAGATTTTCATGGAATGTGAGACTCCAGTGTTCCTCTTCTTTCTATGTTATTAAAAAAAAATTATCGCTTCGAGTAAGCGGAAAAGAAAACTCGACGTTGATCAAAGGTTTATCGCGTTAGTGGAAAATGATTTGTGAAAAAGTTTGAATTATTTGAATCAATGGTAAAAGATGATTGAAGAATAAATAAAAGTGAGAATTGTAATGCAAGGGTGCAATTGTATCACAGATGGTGCAAATTCTAGTATGAGACGCAAATTCTAGCACGAGGCATAACTTAACACCGTAAAGTAAATTGAATAGAATATGTACAAAGCACGCAACAAAATAAAAGAGAGAAACACATACAAAATATTTACATCACACATTCATTATAATTGAATTAAAAGAGTAAAGCAAAATGAAACGTGCACGAATCAAAATCATGACGTGAGGATGCAAATCGATGTTGCGTAACACAAAGACGTGCAATGCTACGAAAAGTAAGTATCAAATTCGATTTAAATGTGTTCATTCTAAAAAAACACTAAAAAGTTAACTTCCCCGATGCAAATCAAGGAAGGGCCCAAATGATTGGTTAAGTGTCTGTAAAGGATTTTTCTTAGGTTGTTGCCATTCCCATGTCCTCTTGGAGGCAGTCTCCTTACACTCCCTCCACCATCAATGGTCATTAAAGGGTGCTTCTTCATATTACTCATTAAGGGAACTTGGAATAACATCCACCATCTTCCATAATCATCACATAACGAACTTTTTCTCAGCTTCTATAACTTCCTACCATTATGGAGACATTATGACCCTTCATTTTCTAAAATTATTTCCATATGGGGACTCTTTGTCTAACCATCATCTCGGCTCATCCGGGTCCCATTGTAACACCCCGATAATAATATGATAATTATTTAAACTAAGTTAATAATATATTTATTAATTTAATTAGATAATTGGATTATTATTATTATTATTTTGGAATTATTGAATTATTATTATTATTATTGGGATAATAATTATTGGAAAAATATATAAGTTGGAATTTAGAAAATCCCATTTTTTGGTAAAAAGGTTATTTTCACGTGAAAAGGGAAAAGAGACAGAAAGTGGAAAAAGAGCAAGGGAACAAGGGTTGAAGGAAGGAAAGCTTGAAGCTTAAAGATTCGCCGGATTAACTCAGGTAAGGGGGGTTTATCATCGATTAATGGGTATTATGGGATAATATGTGATGGGTAGTGAGAAACCATTGATATGCCTCTGATTGAATGATGTATGATGAATTTGTGAACTTTTGGGATGAACGAAATTTGGATTAAAATTGAAGAAATTCATAGGAATTAGAGGTAGAAACGTTAGAAATTTGTGAAATCGAAAGTGTATAATTCGTGTTAGATGAGATGAATGAATTGTGTGTAAAATTTGGACTGTGGAAGGTTGAATTGGATAGATCTCGTAGCAGAGAAAGCCATTGCAGATCTGGAAATTCTGGTTTCTGGTCATACGCGTATGGCACTAGGCAATACGCGTATGATATGGCTGGTACGCGTATGGAGGAGGCCTTACGCGTATGGGTGAGGAAGATGATGTTTTGAACGTGAAATTGTCTCTGTTGGTACGCGTAGGAGAATGTGGTACGCGTAGCATACGCGTATGGGCTTGGGCAATACGCGTATGGACTTGGTCAGGAATGCGCCATACGCATATGGGCATAGGCAATACGCGTATGGGCAGACTTGTGGTTTTCCTGAACTGTTGTTGTGCAGTTTTGGTTGTTTAGGCTGAGTGATGTAACTTAGTTGATGTATGACGTAGTAGGGATCATTTCCCGTTGTTTTGAGCAGTATAGGTATTAGTAGAGTGTGCTAATACTGTGTTTAATTATTTGACATGATATGATGTGTTGATACATGTGTTGATGATGTATGATGAAATGCATAATGCTGTGAATGTATATATTATGCATGTATTTGTGAATGGACTGTTGTATGGCTTAGAGTGTGAGCATGTGTCCATTGTGGATTGTTGTTGATGTTGCATTGCTAGATGATTAGCGTGCATAGCATAGCCTGTGGGGCTGTAGCTAATTCCCATGGTGAGGAATTAGTGAGTGAATCATTGTGGATTTGTTGTTGATGTCTGCATGCTAGATGATTAGTGTGCATAGCATAGCCTTCGGGGCTGTAGCTAATTCCCATGGTGAGGAATTAGTGAGTGAGTCATTAGATCTCAAATGAGTGGGACTAGTGAGCTTAGTAGCCGTATCTGGATTTGATCGGTGAGCTTGAACTATATGTTCAAGAATAGTCGGTACCGCATGTGTGGAGTCTCATTGCATAAATTATGTATGGCGTATAATATGAATGGATGTATTCCAATATTATACGTGTGTGGTGTTGCTATTGAGTATGAATATGAGTTGTATTGGTGTTGAGTATGATGTTTGAGTTGGTGTGCCGTTACTGAATGTGCGAATACGATTAGGGTGATTAATGTGTTAAATTACTTAACATGACATTATATTCTATAATACTTATTATATCGATTGAGGAACTCACCCTTACAACTGTTTTTCAGGTAACGAGCAGTGATTGAGTAGGAGCTAGTACTTGGAGTCTAGAGTAGTTCCTTAGTGGGTCATGCTCTGATAGATGTAACATCGGGAAGGGATGTTTTAAATGTTTTACTGTTGGTTGTGAACCATTTCACATGTAATGTGTTACATGTTTTGATTGATTTGATTTATATCCGCTGCGATTTATGCGAATGTTTATTTGATAAAATAAAGAGCATGACTGTTATTTTGGAACATGGTGTGAAGTGTTTTTGTGACACCCTTAACTGCATAATTACTCTGATGTTGTATTTTGATATTTAATTAAATTATTGGGGTATTTTAGAAGGGTGTTACATTAGTGGTATCAGAGCATAGTCGGTCGAGTCGAGTCGTAATTATTCTGTTTCCCCTGTACGGTATAGGTGTTGTGTAACCTATTAGTACTCATTGTTTTAGTTTGTTTGGGTTTTCAGAATAGAGATGGCTGGAAGAGGTAGAGATGATGCTGCGATTGCTGAGGCTCTGGGTATGCTAGCTGGAGTACTTGGAGGAAATCCGAATGTTGTGGGAATGGGAGCTGCTCGTCAACTGAGTGAGTTCCAGAAGAACAATCCTCCAATGTTCAAGGGAGCATACGATCCAGATGGTGCTCAGAAGTGGTTGAAGGAGATTGAGAGGATCTTCCGAGTGACTGAGTGTGCCGATAACCAGAAGGTCAGGTTCGGTACGCATATGCTGTCAGAGGAAGCAGATGACTGGTGGGTTGCTACCCGCACTGAGTTGGAAGCTGCTGGGAATGCTGAGATCACTTGGGCTGTGTTCAGAGAGAGATTCCTGAGGAAGTATTTTCCAGAGGATGTCAGAGGAAAGAAAGAGATAGAGTTCTTGGAATTGAAGCAGGGCAATCGGTCGGTTACTGAGTATGCTGCTAAGTTCACAGAGCTGTCAAAGTATTACACTCCCTATAGTGAGGCTGCTGGAGAATTTTCGAAGTGTGTGAAGTTTGAGAACGGGTTACGTCCCGAGATCAAGCAGGCTATTGGGTATCAGCGGATCAGAGTGTTTTCTGACTTGGTTGACTGTTGCAGAATTTTTGAACAGGATACCAAGGCTAGAGCAGAGAGCTATCAGCAAAGGATTGATAGGAAAGGCAAGAATCAGAATGATCGTGGAAAACCGTATGCAGCTGGCAAAGGTTTCCAGAAGCAGAGTGGGATGAAGAGGCCTAGTGGGGGAGACTCCAGCGCCCCTGCTAAGTGTTATAGATGTGGTCGGGCTGGACATCGTGTCCATGAGTGTACCAGTGCTGAGATGAAGTGTTTCAAGTGTGGAAAAGGTGGTCATTTGGCTGCAGAGTGTCGGTTGAAGACTGTAACTTGTTTCAACTGTGGAGAGTTGGGTCATATCAGTCCACAGTGTCCTAAGCCGAAGAAAGAGAAGCAGTCAGGAGGCAAGGTCTTTGCTTTATCGGGTTCTGAGACTTCTGCAGATGATCGTTTGATCCGAGGTACGTGTTATATTAATGGCTTTCCTCTTGTAGCTATTATTGACACCGGTGCTACTCATTCCTTTATATCTTTGGATTGTGCTGTGAAACTTAAGTTAGAGATATCTGAGATGTATGGTAGTATGGTGATTGATACTCCTGCAAAGGGTTCAGTGACTACTACTTCAGTTTGCTTGGGTTGTCCTTTGAGTATTTTTGGTAGAGATTTTGGGATAGACCTTGTGTGTCTTCCACTAGTGCAGATTGATGTTATCCTGGGCATGAACTGGTTGGTGTTTAACCGAGTTTCTATTAACTGTTTTGATAAGACTGTGATATTTCCTGAGATCGAAGAAGGAAAGAGTTTGTTTCTATCAGCCAGGCAGGTGAATGAGGAAGTAGCAGATGGGGCGGAGTTGTTTATGCTGTTAGCGACTCTGGAGGCTAAAGATAAACTGGTGATTGGCGATCTAGCAGTGGTGTGTGATTTTCCTGATGTGTTTCCTGAAGAAGTGAATGAATTGCCGCCAGAGCGTGAAGTTGAGTTCTCGATTGATTTGGTACCTGGTACTAGACCGATATCGATGGCTCCGTACCGTATGTCTGCGGTTGAGTTAGCTGAATTGAAGAGTCAGTTGGAAGATCTGTTGGATAAGAAATTTATTCGTCCGAGTGTGTCACCGTGGGGTGCACCAGTGTTGCTGGTTAAGAAGAAAGAAGGTACTATGAGGTTGTGTGTGGACTACAGGCAACTGAATAAAGTGACGATCAAGAATCGGTATCCTTTGCCGAGGATTGATGATTTAATGGATCAGTTAGTTGGTGCGAGTGTGTTCAGCAAAATAGATTTGAGATCGGGATATCATCAGATACGTGTGAAAACTGAGGATATTCAGAAGACTGCTTTCAGGACAAGGTATGGACATTATGAGTATTCTGTAATGCCTTTTGGTGTGACTAATGCGCCTGGAGTATTTATGGAGTATATGAATAGGATTTTCCATCCGTACCTAGATAAGTTTGTTGTGGTGTTTATTGATGACATTTTGGTGTATTCGAAATCTGAAGAAGAGCATGCTGAGCATTTGAGAGTGGTTTTAGAAGTTCTCCGAGAAAAGAAGTTATTTGCTAAACTCTCTAAATGTGAATTTTGGTTAGAAGAGGTTAGTTTTCTTGGTCATGTGATTTCAAGAGGTGGTGTTGCTGTTGATCCTTCTAAGATAGAAGCGGTATCTAAGTGGGAAGCTCCGAAGTCTGTTGCTGAGATTCGAAGTTTTCTTGGTTTGGCTGGTTATTATAGGAAGTTCATTGAGGGATTTTCTAAGTTGGCGTTACCGTTGACGATGTTGACTAGAAAGGGGCAAGCGTTTGTTTGGGATTCAAAATGTGAAGAAGGTTTCCAAGAGTTAAAGAGAAGGTTGACTACTGCTCCTATTCTGATATTACCGAGTCCGTCGGAATCATTTGAGGTTTACTGTGATGCTTCATTGTTGGGTTTGGGTGGTGTGTTGATGCAGAACAAGCAGGTTATAGCTTATGCTTCGAGACAATTGAGGGTTCATGAGAGGAACTATCCGACACACGATTTAGAGTTGGCAGCTGTTGTATTTGTTCTGAAGTTATGGAGGCATTATTTGTACGGGTCAAGATTTGAGGTTTTCAGTGACCATAAAAGTTTGAAGTATTTGTTTGATCAGAAAGAGCTGAATATGAGACAGAGGAGATGGTTAGAATTTCTGAAGGATTATAACTTTGGTTTGAATTACCATCCGGGTAAAGCAAACGTAGTGGCTGATGCATTGAGTCGGAAATCATTGCATATGTCTATGTTAATGGTTAAAGAATTGGATTTAATTGAGCAGTTTAGAGATTTGAGTTTGGTGTGTGAGAGTACTCACAATAGTGTTAAATTGGGAATGTTGAAGTTAACGAGTGGTATTCTGGATGAGATTAGAGAGAGTCAGAAATCCGATGTGTTTTTGGTCGATAAGTTGACTTTAGTGAATCAAGGTCAAGGTGGTGAATTCAGAGTTGATGAGAATGGTGTTTTGAGATTTGGTAATCGGGTGTGTATTCCGGATGTTATCGAACTTAAGAAGAGTATTCTGGAGGAAGGACATCGTAGTGGCTTGAGTATTCATCCTGGAGCTACGAAGATGTATCATGATTTGAAAAAGTTATTTTGGTGGCCGGGAATGAAAAGAGAAATTGCGAGTTTTGTTTATTCCTGTTTGACTTGTCAGAAGTTGAAGATTGAGCATCAGAAGCCGTCTGGGCTAATGCAACCGTTGGCTATTCCAGAGTGGAAGTGGGATAGTATCAGTATGGATTTTGTTTCTGGTTTGCCGAGGACAAGTAAGAATTTTGAAGCTATTTGGGTGATTGTGGATAGATTGACGAAGTCGGCTCATTTCATTCCGATCAGAATGGATTATCCGTTAGAGAGATTAGCCGAGTTGTATATTGAGAAGATTGTAAGTTTGCATGGTATTCCGTCGAGTATTGTTTCGGACAGAGATCCTAGATTTACATCGAAGTTTTGGGAAGGTTTGTAGAAGGCTTTGGGAACTAAGCTGAGATTGAGTTCTGCATATCATCCGCAGACTGATGGTCAGACTGAGAGGACGATTCAGTCACTAGAGGATCTTTTGAGGGCTTGTGTTTTGGAAAAGGGAGGTGCTTGGGATTGTCATTTGCCTTTGATTGAGTTTACCTACAACAATAGTTTTCATTCGAGCATTGGTATGACACCGTTTGAAGCTTTGTATGGTAGGAGATGTCGGACACCTTTATGTTGGTATGAGTCCGGTGAGAGTGCTGTGGTTGGACCGGAGATTGTTCAACAAACTACGGAAAAGATTAAGATGATTCAGGAGAAGATGAGAATTGCTCAGAGTCGTCAGAAGAGTTATCACGACAAGAGGAGGAAGTCACTTGAGTTCCAAGAGGGAGATCATGTGTTTCTTCGTGTTACTCCAATAACTGGTGTTGGTCGAGCT
This sequence comes from Lathyrus oleraceus, assembly GCF_024323335.1. Classification (NCBI taxonomy): domain Eukaryota; kingdom Viridiplantae; phylum Streptophyta; class Magnoliopsida; order Fabales; family Fabaceae; genus Lathyrus; species Lathyrus oleraceus. The sequence continues at coordinate 12,402,609 of NC_066579.1, read as the reverse complement.
TTGAAGTCAAGGAAGTTGACACCTCGATTTATTGGTCCTTATCAGATTTTGGAGAGGATAGGAGAGGTAGCCTATCGTATCGCTTTACCGCCGTCGCTTGCGAATTTGCATGAGGTTTTTCATGTGTCTCAGTTGAGGAGGTACATTCATGATCCGTCGCATGTAGTCCAAGTAGATGATGTACAGGTGAGAGATAACCTGACTGTTGAAACATCACCTATGAGGATTGAGGATCGAGAGTTGAAGCAGTTGCGGGGTAAAGAGATTGCCTTGGTGAAGGTAGCTTGGGGAGGACCAGCAGGTGGCAATGTGACTTGGGAACTGGAGAGTAAGATGAAGGAGTCTTACCCAGAGTTGTTCACTTGAGGTATGTTTTCGAGGACGAAAACTCTTTTAGTGGGGGAGAGTTGTAACACCCCGATAATAATATGATAATTATTTAAACTAAGTTAATAATATATTTATTAATTTAATTAGATAATTGGATTATTATTATTATTATTTTGGAATTATTGAATTATTATTATTATTATTGGGATAATAATTATTGGAAAAATATATAAGTTGGAATTTAGAAAATCCCATTTTTTGGTAAAAAGGTTATTTTCACGTGAAAAGGGAAAAAAGACAGAAAGTGGAAAAAGAGCAAGGGAACAAGGGTTGAAGGAAGGAAAGCTTGAAGCTTAAAGATTCGCCGGATTAACTCAGGTAAGGGGGGTTTATCATCGATTAATGGGTATTATGGGATAATATGTGATGGGTAGTGAGAAACCATTGATATGCCTCTGATTGAATGATGTATGATGAATTTGTGAACTTTTGGGATGAACGAAATTTGGATTAAAATTGAAGAAATTCGTAGGAATTAGAGGTAGAAACGTTAGAAATTTGTGAAATCGAAAGTGTATAATTCGTGTTAGATGAGATGAATGAATTGTGTGTAAAATTTGGACTGTGGAAGGTTGAATTGGATAGATCTCGTAGCAGAGAAAGCCATTGCAGATCTGGAAATTCTGGTTTCTGGTCATACGCGTATGGCACTAGGCAATACGCGTATGATATGGCTGGTACGCGTATGGAGGAGGCCTTACGCGTATGGGTGAGGAAGATGATGTTTTGAACGTGAAATTGTCTCTGTTGGTACGCGTAGGAGAATGTGGTACGCGTAGCATACGCGTATGGGCTTGGGCAATACGCGTATGGACTTGGTCAGGAATGCGCCATACGCATATGGGCATAGGCAATACGCGTATGGGCAGACTTGTGGTTTTCCTGAACTGTTGTTGTGCAGTTTTGGTTGTTTAGGCTGAGTGATGTAACTTAGTTGATGTATGACGTAGTAGGGATCATTTCCCGTTGTTTTGAGCAGTATAGGTATTAGTAGAGTGTGCTAATACTGTGTTTAATTATTTGACATGATATGATGTGTTGATACATGTGTTGATGATGTATGATGAAATGCATAATGCTGTGAATGTATATATTATGCATGTATTTGTGAATGGACTGTTGTATGGCTTAGAGTGTGAGCATGTGTCCATTGTGGATTGTTGTTGATGTTGCATTGCTAGATGATTAGCGTGCATAGCATAGCCTGTGGGGCTGTAGCTAATTCCCATGGTGAGGAATTAGTGAGTGAATCATTGTGGATTTGTTGTTGATGTCTGCATGCTAGATGATTAGTGTGCATAGCATAGCCTTCGGGGCTGTAGCTAATTCCCATGGTGAGGAATTAGTGAGTGAGTCATTAGATCTCAAATGAGTGGGACTAGTGAGCTTAGTAGCCGTATCTGGATTTGATCGGTGAGCTTGAACTATATGTTCAAGAATAGTCGGTACCGCATGTGTGGAGTCTCATTGCATAAATTATGTATGGCGTATAATATGAATGGATGTATTCCAATATTATACGTGTGTGGTGTTGCTATTGAGTATGAATATGAGTTGTATTGGTGTTGAGTATGATGTTTGAGTTGGTGTGCCGTTACTGAATGTGCGAATACGATTAGGGTGATTAATGTGTTAAATTACTTAACATGACATTATATTCTATAATACTTATTATATCGATTGAGGAACTCACCCTTACAACTGTTTTTCAGGTAACGAGCAGTGATTGAGTAGGAGCTAGTACTTGGAGTCTAGAGTAGTTCCTTAGTGGGTCATGCTCTGATAGATGTAACATCGGGAAGGGATGTTTTAAATGTTTTACTGTTGGTTGTGAACCATTTCACATGTAATGTGTTACATGTTTTGATTGATTTGATTTATATCCGCTGCGATTTATGCGAATGTTTATTTGATAAAATAAAGAGCATGACTGTTATTTTGGAACATGGTGTGAAGTGTTTTTGTGACACCCTTAACTGCATAATTACTCTGATGTTGTATTTTGATATTTAATTAAATTATTGGGGTATTTTAGAAGGGTGTTACACCCATACCCTACCATAAAAGACTCTCCATATTGGCTCATTTTGGACCCTCAACCCAACAATATGATGACTTCGCAGGTTCGTGTTCCAACTCATACTACTACTCGGATTCCACCTGAACCACTCCTAATTCAATACTGACTTCTTTCTATTTTACATGTCGTCTGGTCAACATAAAATTTTTGGGATGTACAAAATGTAACTATGTTGGATCGTTGAATCTCAATACAAATTGAATTGCAAATTGCTAATGCAAAATGCACTCATTGCAAATAAAATTGAAACGTAACGAAATATAACATTGTGAAAGGAAATTTCGTATTGTCGAATCTCAAATTGGTAAGACACAAAATTGCGGATTGTCACTATGATAAACCATAGGATGCACATACAAATTGAATTGAAATGTAGCAACAACCAACTAAAATGTCGTACGTAAACCAATGCAAATCAACCATTAATTTGCTACACTCAACACGATCATCACGAAATGGATCGAAATCGTGAGAAAATTAACTCGAAGAAATGAAAACATAAAAAAAAGAATTTTAACACGCAAAGACATAACATCATGTAACTTAAAGTTACCGCGTGTGAATTATAACATAATGCAACCAAATATGCATAATGCAACGCTGAAACACAAACAAAACCAACATGCATATGCATCGACATGTTATAAAATATACCAAACAAAATTTTGGCTGAATAATGACATATATATTATATCAAATCCGCAGATTTTATCCAATTCCAAATGCAACAAAATAAAACGAATTGGTCGGCGTGATGTGAACGAATGTAGGTTATTATAGTTTAGAAAGTGGTTATGGTGGTGGAGTATGATGTGAGGGTGTTCTCGCGATTTACAGTGGTTATTGGAAGGTTGGTTGTCGGAGTGAGGCGAACAAAGGTGGTTTGTTGTGGTTATGGTAGTGGAGTATGATGTTAAGGTGTTATTGTTTGGTGAGAAACAATGTTGCAGTGAGGGAGAAAGGTTGAGCAGAGTGTGGTTTGGAGATGGGTGTGAGGGTGTCATAAGGTAGGAGGAATGAGGATGTATGGTCAAAGGTGATGGTATGCTGAATACGATAGTTGAAGGTGTTCGTGAGCTGAAGGTTGGAGTTTTGTTATAGAAGGAAGAATGGTTGTGTCGTGGTGAATTCAAAGTGAAATTGCAGGTGAGAGAGTTATGAGAGAAAAAATGAAGAACTAAGTTTAAATCATGTTTGACCTTTGTCAAAAGAAAACATTTTTTTCTTTATCACCACTAGCTGAGTGAGAGAGAGAGAGAGAGAGAGAGAGAGAGAGATGATTTATGAAAAGGTAGATGATTGGTCAGGTTGTTATGAGTTCAAGAGAGGAAAATGTGTTGGGTGGTTCTGATTGGTTATTAAGAAAACAACTATTTTTGATTTTTTTTTCTGTTTTGGATTTTAAGAGAGTCTAATGATTAAAGTGTGTCGCTGATGGATTATTATGATTGGTCCTCCCTTTTCATCAACCAAGAACTTTATATATATATATATATATATATATATATATATAATATATATATATATATATATATATATATATATATATATATATATATATATATATATATATATATATTAAAGATTATTAGTGTTTCTAAATTTAGGTCTTTTCAAAAATGCCTCTCTCTATTTTTTAATGATTAAACAGAGTAATAAAACAAATGCGATAAAAAACCATAACTTTTAAAATAAAGAAAATAAAATAAAATAGAATGTTTCATCAATTCTGTTTATTTTTTCTAGTCATTTTAATAAAAAGACAAAAATTTAAGGAAATAAAATGAATATAAACTAATGACACTCTGTCATTGCATGTTTTCTGACAAATAAACAGAGTAAAACATGTCAAAGATGAGAAAAAATGAAGAATAAAGACCAAAGAAAAATGCAAAAATGACCAAGTATGAAGAAATAAAGACTTAGTGAAAATCAGATGGAAAAAGATCAAAAGCGTGCAGCTACTGGAATAATCTCGCGCAACATCACGCACGTTATAGAGATGTATCAATAGCATCACACGTGCGGTGAAGGATATTATATGCGTGATAGTTCCTTTTCTAGGCCCATTTTGAGGCGTTATGGACTGATTTGACAACTTTATAAGGGAGTTTTTGGCATCTTTTCAAGGATTATGTGATTTTGACTAAAACTAACTGTAAAGAGCACCAGGGAGCAATTTTGAGAGCATTAGAAGCCATTTGAGGCTAGTTCTTCAAGGATTTTCATATGCAATCTTCATCTTACTTCTTGGTATTTACTTGTATCGTTGTGAGTAGCCAAACTTCTCTAAATTAGATTTTATGTGATGAACTTATTTTGAACCTGTTGGAACATATGTTTGATTTGTCAGTGCATGAATAATCGAAGTTATATTCCTATTTAGTTGTCTCTTATGCTTAATGCTTACTCTTTTAATCTGATTATGGGCGGATAGGGAATACTGACCAATTGTCTATGCGTTGGAACTCAGACAATTATTGTACTTACACTGGTTGAATAGGGATAAGAGACCTATAGTAGTGACATTTAAGTTAACGTACTATTGCATTGCCTAATTTCACTTACGCTAGTTGAATATGGATAAGAGACCTCTAGTACGAATTAGTGAATTATACACCAAGGGATTGGGTATAATGGTTTTGTTAATTTGCCATGGAATTATAACGACTTTCTCATTCATGTAATGCATCAAACATCAACAGGGGATAAATAAAGAATTTTATACAAAACATGATTGCTTTCACATTTTCTCAGAACAACTTTTATTTATCGCATACAAACCTGACCCCCCCCCCCCCCAATTGTTACTTTCTACAAGTTGCACAAATATTGTTTTATTAAATAGAAGTCCATATGGATTCAAATATATTTTTATTACTACAACATTATCAGTACGCTTACCGAGAAGTCATAAAAAACCGAAGATGAAAATGCGCGAAAAAATAAAATGACTGCATTAAAATGATCTATGCAAAAATATAGTTCCAAAAAAAAGACAAGTAAAGATCAAATTTTGCAACAAAATATGGTCGGTTGAAAAGGCTCAAGCTGATAAGAATGTGAACATAAATGGGATCAAAAAAATTAAATGAGCACACCGGGTTAAACTATATGAATTGTAAATCAATAAAACTGACAACTTAAAGCTCGATCTCAAATTTTTTTGCCCGTTAATTTGACGTGCAACTCAGAAACGATTCAACTGGTCTGTCTGTAAAATTGAAATTTTATTTTGGTCGACTTTTTAAGCATCATACTAAAAGAAATGCATGCTATGATATGCAGATGATGCAAATGTCATGTGAATGCATTGGTTTATTGATTGAGGGGAAAAACTAGGGTATGACAGTAGGTGCACGTGGATATGAGTTTGTAGATTACTCTCCTTATTATTCAATTTCATCTTTTACACATGATCAATACAATCGAAATTTATATTTACCAAGTGAAAAAGTATGAGCATGCCAAAACTTACGCATATATTAACGCTTAGGTTTACTGGTTAACTAATTAACTAATATGAAAACACCAGCGCAAATTATTAATGATAATACACCGTGAAAATTAGTAAGATTTAGAACATACGAAACTCCATACCATACTTAGAAGCTTATGGATCTATCTTCTACATATATTTCAAAAGATCCCTAAATTCCTCCTCCCTAACATTATCAACCAATTTCAAATCACCTGATCTGACTTTTCTACTTTCCACATGAAAAGGGCATATAGATCAGTGTGCAATCTTATGCCACATGAGGCAGAAACTCTCTAAGCATCTCTCTTAATTCTATTCATTATTGTTAGATCATCAATTTGGGGTTAGCATGAGGAAACATTTTTACAACAGATATTTCTTTATGAGTAACACACCTTGTAACTCACTAAGAACCTTAAGGTGATATGTGTGTGGGTTCTCTCACTTATAAAAGCTCAAGTATCCATGTTTCTAATAAGTGAGGGACTTCCCCATACAACACTGTTAACTCACACTTGTTTTTATCAATACTTCCTTTGAAGTGTGATCCTATCCATAATACCCCCTTAAGAGGAAGATCTTTGATCCACTTACACTTGTATAATCGTTGACACTTTTTCAATTGGACATGCCTCCTATCCATCACCATGTGGGGAGGAATTTCAATACAAGCGAGACGGTCCTTCACTTGAACCAACAACTCATGATACCACTGTTAGATAAATTTAGGGGGTCAACATGAGAGAGCATTTTACATTGGGGTCTTTCTTTATGAGAAACATACCTTGTGAGAGACATGCCACATACTCACCAAAAATCTTAAGGTAGTAAGTGTGTGGGTTCTCTCACTTATAAATGCTTAAGTCTCTACTTTTCTAATCAATTTGGACTTACCTATATAACATTTTCAACTAGTCTACCCGATATAAATGGATTAAAAAATTAGAAACATAGTGAAATGCATGACAACATAGTTCATCCATGGTGGCACACATCTCTGCTAGAGCGTTGGCATCATTTTACCACTGGTATCCTATGACATAGAGGATGGATCTCTCCCATTAACCATGGTTGAGGATGGCTAGGTATAGGAGTGGAGGGTGATAATGAGTATGGAGATCGTAGTGAAGAAGATGTGAGCCATGTTAGTTTTATGGGGCCCCATAGTGGGCTTCATTGTACTAGTCAAAAAGTACAAGTGTGCATGTTCTTCCGAAAAAGGAAGTGGGACTTAGAGATCTTATTAGGTATATTACACTGTATGAAGGTTATGGATTGCCCGCAGCGGCGAGAAGCCCTCTATAACAGTGTTTTATGGTGGTTTAGAGGTCATGCCCATGTAAGGTGAGAGGCCTTGCTAATGAGCGGTGTGCTTAGGTGTAAGCGTATGTTAGGTGTGATATGTATTGCTTAATATTTGTTTCCTTCACCTGATAGGGGTGAGTTATTTATAAAGACTCTATTGGGTCTGAGTTATAAAGTTAGCGGATGGTTATACCCTAACTCAATGACCAAGGAAGTGATCAAGGGAAGACTTAATCTCCCTAAAATTATGGAGGAAGTGATTCCCATTTGGCATTCCTCTTAGGTATCTTAACTTAAGTCTGACAAATGGGGGCTTATCCCCTTGTTGGAATAATAGGTGCTAGTCCTGGGGCGACCATGAGCTAGCCCTAAGGGGAGGCTCCCACCTCCTCTTTGGGCTATTAGGTGATAGCCCTGGGGAGGCTCTCGCCTCCTGTTTGGGTGCCATCCCTCCTTTGGGTGATATCCCTTTTTGGGTACTCCTTATTTAAGCATAATAAATAGAACACTACAATGTGTGTGTGTGTGTGTGTGTGTGTATATATATATATATATATATATATATATATATATATATATATATATATATATATATATATATATATATATATATATATTATATATATATATATATATATTATATATATATATATGAAACATTTACCCATATGTTACTCATACTTGGGGGAACTGTATACATGTTTGGCCTATTGGATCGGGTTGTAAAAGGTGGGTATAACTATAACCCAGAATCTATAGATCTCACCTCGTATTATAACTCTTCAAGCTGAATATGGTTAGACCAATTCTGTCGGTTTAAAATTAATACAAATGGAATATTTGAATTAAGATACGAGAGATAATACATTTATGACTAATTGATAACATTGTGATCCATGATCAGACAATAAAATTTGACTCAAATTATCATTATGTGATCACACTATTTAGGGATAATCACATTAAATAATCCTTGATGGGTCTTTAGTACGGAAATAGTCAGAGCTTCTATATAAGGAGATAGTCACCAAGGAAAAAGAGATGACAATTCACATAATAGATTTATGAGACTTCTCTAGACCACACTAGTAAATTTTCACTGGTTTACTTTTTTAGTACATTTGGTGTTCATCATGGATCTTGTTAAGACTAACCCGAGCCTCAAATCCAATACACGCTACAAGTGGCAACGACAATGGCACTGCTTTCGGTGGCGAGAATGGAAAAATGTGTGATGACTAAGGACCATGAGAAAGAAAATGGTTCGTATAGGTATTTTTTGTTCAATTTTTATAATTATTATTTCATAAAAATGCAAAGAAGTCGAACAATCACATAGAAAGAACAATTTGTTTTTGCATTTGCATTGAAACTCGGTGGCATAAAATTTGTAGATAATGTGCATGATGACTCAGTCTTAGAAGTTACATGGGCATCCACGACCGCCACCCGACCACCACAGGTTTTCTTAACAAAATGGTACGACTATGAAAACTCGACAAGCTTATTCTCGAACACATCAACAATGACCATAGTCCTGAAGTAGCTTCTGTAGGCACTCATCAACTCGACTCAATTGCAACCTCTTCATCACTAGATAAATTTGTTCTTATTTCAATGTCGATTCTAGTTCCCCTATATCTACCCTTGAATATCCTCCCATTACTACAAAAAAACACATGTTACCTCGGGGCACGAAGGTAATTTTACCTCAGTGATACAAACGAGGTAACAATGGCCATCATGAAAACTTGCCACTTTACCCATCGGTTCTGAATAACCGAGGGGATGAGATAGTTGAAATGGTTGTTGGTTTGATCCACAATAAAAACATTTTTTATATTTTCAAAACTAGCACCATATACCTCTCGGTTTACGACCAAAACTGAGGGGGAAAACAATTTTTTTTATAAATATAAATTACATTATTTATACAGAATATTAAATTAAATTGTTTATAAATTACATTGTTTACACAGAATATTACATTGTTTATACATAATATTAAAGTAAAAATATATAACAAATTTTGAATTTGATTCATGTTTATAACTATAAGTGAGGATCAAATGATGGTTCTTGGTGAAGAACAAATGTTGGATCTTCATTTCATTGAATATTGAGGAAGATCAAATGTTGGATATTTCATGCATTTGTTTATGATATAAAACAAAAAAAAGGATTAGATAAATAAAATAAATATTTAGTTAAATTTTTTTTTAAGAACACAAACCTTAAACTATAATATTTTTCTTCTATTGCAATCCATCATAGAGAATAATGTTTCAATATTTATATATAAAACAAATAAGTTTCAATGTTTTCATGACAAATTCTTTCATGATCAATTTTTTATATTCAAAGTGCTTTTATAATGTGGTATGAGACTTCTGAATTAATGTCTATTAGGTTTCACGTGGATCACTAATGACAGTGTCTTGAGCTTTGATACTCGCTAAATGGACGAAAAATATTTGTTTAAGAATTGCGAATAAACTTAATAAACACGCTTATTTTTCCTTCGGTTATGACTTAAACCCGAGGTAAAAAGTTTTTCTTTTTAAATAAAAAATTACAATATATTTGATACTTTAAACCTTGGTTTTTAAAAGAACTGAGGTAATAGATGACTTCTATTGCCAAAATAATGGTGAATGGAAAAAAAATTGAAGTAACATGTATTGTTTTCTTTTTCAATTTTTTTTATCATTCACCAATTTCTTTGTGTGTTGCAATATGATTAAGAATAAATTTTTCAATATTGTTAACCAGAGAGATCAATACATATTATAGAAAGTTTTTTTTTTGATTAACAACATTGGAAAGTTATTCCATTAAACATTAACGTAAACAATAACAAGAACAACAAGAACATCATTACGTGAGATAAATTGTAAGAACAAAAAAAATAATTTGTTAAAGATTTGTGTAAAAAGAACAACAACACAAAACAAAAAAAAAGTTTGTCTCACAATCCATCTGACACAATGATGTTTAAGAGTATGGAGTGGTAGAACTTGTGAGTTAGGTTTAGGATAAAACTTAGTGAAAGAATCCTTTTATAGTAAAATATGGGTATCATACCCTCAGTTATTTGAGAAATCGAAGGAATAGAATATTTAATAATAAAATAAAATCTTAAATAATAAGAAAGTCGTCACTTTTAAAGAAAAAAAAATAAAAGTTGTAGTGGCTGGGACTCGTAGCATGCATTCTGAATTAGTTTACCCCTCAGTTTTTTCTTAAATCGGGGGAATAAATGATAATTTCTTGAAACAAATAACGTGCACGTTATGGAATTTTATTTAGTTTTTTGTTGAGTGAAATTTAAACTTTGTTATAAAATGTAATATTTATAATAGTGTCCTTCCAAATTCTGGAAAACTCATTTTGATCTCAAGTGCAAAACTGTACTCATATTTAGTTAATTGTAATGATCAAAGAAACCAACTAAACAAATTAAAAAGTTAAAAGTTAAATAAGTGAAGAAGATACGAGTTGATTGATCTCATCATACAAGCATTAGGAACCAAGTACAAGGCTCGACAACATCTTCAAGGCCATATATGGTATTATACTAGAACCCTAAGGGGGTATACTTGCGCCTACATGATACTCCTTATAGGGAGTCATACTGGAACCCTACAACGAACCTTGCATCTACGTGCGACTTCCTATTGGGTATATGCTGCAATCCTACGAGGATCATCTTATGCATACAGTAAACTCCTTACATGTATATGCTAGAACCCTATGGGAAACATTGCACCTACGGGCAATCCCATATGAAGTATATGATATCGATGCACGGGTTCATGCCGCCTCCATATGACCATTCAACTTGGCCTCGATTTCAACAAGCTTGGACTTTGGCTTTGACAACTCGCCTCAAAAGTTTTTCTTTTCCTCCAAAATTAAATCTTTCTCTTGCTCCATCCACTTAAAGCACATATGACAACCATTAAGCGATATCATGATAACATTCTACCCTTATGTGACTCATGCTTGAGGAACTGTGTAAATGTACAAGATCTCTTATGCGGCTCATGCTTGAGGGACTATGTAATGTCCGACCTCTTGGTATATATATATATATATATATATATATATATATATATATATATATATATGTGTGTGTGTGTGTGTGTGTGTGTGTGTGTGTGTGTGTGTGTGTGTGTTTTCTTTACTAGTTGTTTGAAATTGTGTTTTCATGGTATTCTTTTCTCTCATCAAAATCGACACAAACCTGGGGAGATGTGGAAAGGTGTTTCCATGGAATATTTTGCTAGCGTCACCTGAGGTATCAACACTTGATTTAATGAAATTGAAGTAACATGGGATGAATTGGATGTTGACTTCATTAAGAGGTTAAAAAATATGGATATAAATTTCTTACTCCAATTTCTTGATGTTGAATATGCATTAATATACATTAAGAATATGGTTTAAATTTTGGTCAACACGTCATTCCAACTAAGTATAAGCTTTGTGGTGGAGGTAATTTTGGATCTAGGTTGAGGCACATTGCAAATATGCTAAGAATCACGGTGGAACACACACTAATTAACTATCTAGGAGTTCCTATATACAAATGAAAGCCTATAACTCATCATCTTTTGATCATAGTAGATAGAGTATTGGTCAAGCTATCTACTTGGAAGGGACACCTTCTTTCTATGATGGGTAGGGTTAAATTGGTCCAATCAGTCATACAAGACATGTTTTTGTATAGTCTTAGGATTTATGAAAGGTCAATCAATCTTCGTAACAAACGGGATTCTTGCGTCATAAATTTTATGTGGACATGTAGTATTGATAAGAGAAAGATGATTACTATATCTTGGAAGGTTATTTGCTCACCTTTGTTAGAATGAGGGTCTTGGTATGAGAGATATTAAGACAGTAAACAAAGCTTATTGTTTATCTCTTTGTTGGACGGTGTTAACTATCAATAATCAATGGTTTTCTATGCTTATTAGTAGATACTTTAGGCAAAAAGAAAAACACGCATCAGATTTCTTCTTCAATATGGTTTAGAATTGCGCATTTATTTTCCTTTATGGAGGAACATAGTATATGGAAGTTTAGGAATGAGAAAGACATTGATTTATGGATTAATAATTGGTTGGGATATAAAATTAATGATTTACACCTAGTATTGTCAACAGGTCTTTAATTCTTGAAACTACTGAGCTTAATTCAATTATCTAAGACATTAATGGGAACATTACTCATGGCTTATCCATTTTGTCTCCTCAAATTGTAGAAGAAATTTTGATAATATTGTCGGTGATGAAATCATTAGGATAAGATCTGCAAATGATGATTTATCTTATAAACATGCCTACAATTGTATCAGGAGGGATTACATTTAGCCTTATTGTACAAAAATCATTTGGCATTCCTACAAACCTTTTGATATGTTATTAGTGACTTAGAAGCTAATGCATAATGCTATTGCGACATAAGATAACCTGATTCGAAGGGGAACGCACATGGTTCTGAGGTGCTCTCTCTGCAATCATGATGTCAAAATTGCATATCACTTATTTCTTAGATGCAGGTACACCTTATTTTCCTAGTATTAGATGGAGCGATTGTTTGACATGAACATTGATATAACTAGTTATGGAAGCTTATTCAAACTTGCTCGTAGAAGTTAGAGCTTTCAATTTCAGAATCTAGCCATGACTCTCATAATAATAATTCTTTGAAAAACTTGGCACACAAGAAATGATATCAGGTTTTAAAATGGTAAAATTTACTTTGATAAAGACATTCTTCATGTTAAACAATTGGTCTATATTTCATCTACTTATTACAAAGGGCACATGTACTCTACAATTCACATGTTTACCGTTATTAAATGGTTTGAACTCCTATCTCACCTAGAATCATACAAGTTAGTTAGTGTTTTTTTAGTCATAATTGGATTAAGTGCAAAACAGATGGAACTTCAAGAGGAAATATTGGAATATCAACTTGTGGTTGCATATTTAGGGATAATTTAGGAACATTATTTTTAGTTTTTTATGCTAAGATTGAAGTTTTCACCTCTTTCAAGTTGAATTACATGGAATCATGTTTGCTATTGAATATACTATAAAAGGAATTGGAAAAATCTTTGTCTTGAAAGTGACTCAATGTTAATCATTCATGCATTTTCTAATGTGAATATTGTCTATTTGCATCTTTTAACTAAATGAAAAAAAAATACTTTACACGCCATATATATATTTCTTTAGATTCAAGATATCTCATATTTTCAGATAAAGAAATACATATGTAAATAGATTAGTCAATAAAGATGTTTTTGTTAATTATATCACTTGATGATAGAAAAAAATTGCGAAATAGGTGTTGATGGATTAGATTTTATAACCCCATCTTTTTGATTTTTTCTTTTTAATTCAATAATTTGCTAATAAAAAAATTGTACAAACTCAATCAAAATCATATGACAGTAGACTTACTTTAGAGAGAGATAATTTTATATATCTACATATCAATTTATATAACAAGTTGGATCACGTATACTTTCTTTTAATGTATTTTTATTTATGAAAACAATTTTTAATGTTTTAAAGTTTAGTTGAGTATAAGTGTTTGTAATTAATATATTTTTAAAATTTAAAATTATTTTACAATAAATTAATATGATAAATAGCATATTGAATGGTTAATGTATAGTATAAAATTTTGTTTGAGAGTTTTAGAGTAGAAGATTTTAAAAAAATGAAAAATGAGTAAAAAGATGAAGGGGTATGAATGGAGTTTTGAATTATATATATAATATATAATTTATTATTTAAAAATATTAATTTATTTTAAATTTCTTTTTTTCTAAGTCTTCACTTCCCCTTCTCCCCTTATTGATTAACCGAGGCTAATAGTATCTTTTGTGTATCTTTTTCAAAATGTCACAGGCGGCTGATTAATGAATATACATCACATTTGATTTTCTAGTAAATCCATGCCCTCTAGAAAAAATTAGATCATCGACTTTGAATTTGATATAGTCAGAGATTCACTCCCATTTAATCTATATTAACGCTCATGCAAATTAAAAGTCTTGTAAATTATGACATTATAATTGAGGCATATGTTGAATTGCTCATATATTCATCCTGCGTTATCTTAATTTGGGAATGTGATGATAAACAGAATGATTAAATATAAATTACAGTGTCTTTATAGCATAGTAATCTGTGAATTAAGAAGCATAATAACCTGTGAAATTAAGATTCTTTCATCAAATCACTTCTAGAAAGATAAAAAAGAAAAGTTCAACTTGCCGAATGATATAATGTTGCTAAGTCAACAAGCATAGTATACAACAAGTCAGGTCAAACTCCTGTATCTATGAAGTTTGGTAGTCTAGTCAGAAACCCCGGCTACTTGTACATCAAGAATATCGTTTATACATTCAATTTCCTACACTATTAAATTATAAAATTCCAAACCTCTCTATTATGTGAATTGTCATTCTTTCTTTTAATGTGATTGTCCTTGATTAATGTAATCGTAGTTAAAATCAAACTTTATTGTCAAATCTTTGCCATAATATTAACAATTATTCATAAAAATGTTATCTCTAGTATCTTAATTGAATATTCTCTTCATATTAGTTTTAAATCGGCACGATCGACCTAACCTTTTTATGTTAGGCGAATTATAATTTAGGGCGGGCTCTACTGGCTCTGGGTTATAATCCGGCCCACCCTTGACGACCTGAGTTTAAGGTTGGAGATGTACACAGTAGGGGGTAATGCTTCCTGATATATATATATATATATATATATATATATATATATATATATATATATATATATATATATATATATATATATATATATATTATATATATATATATATATATATATATATATATATATATATATACTTTTTGTATTTTTTTAAAAAGGTAGCAAAGTCTAGAGTTTTATAACTTGTGGGTAGAGGCCTCAATTTAGCCATTCACTAACAATAAGGATTGTTATACATATGCTCATCCATAAGTTTATTATGGATCTTAAAGTACCTCATAAGTGTCTCATATATGAGGTTGTTATCCAATGATTATTGGCTAAAAAGTATGGCCTCAATTGTAGTTGGATAACACAACCTATTATCTAGAGAGTTTGGGAAACCCTATTGAAATTGAGCTTGAGGTAAAAGATTTCGCCACAAATTCTCTTTTTGTTCATTTGTTATATTTTTTATTTCCAAATTTATAGTTACCACTTATATATTACTTTGGTAAAGTGGATTCATGATCCATGATAGTTGAATAACACATCAAACACTTAGTCAAGGTGACGTTAAACCAACCAGGGGTGGCATGGGTACATCATGTCAGGGCATATATGTTTTAGGGTTATAAGATATGGATGGGAAACATGGCCATTAAGGATCGACCAGACAATCCCCAAATGGTCTATAAAGTTCTTCTATAAGGAGGCAAATATATCATCCATTGTAAGATATTTTGTTCGGTTGCATATTACTTCCATAAGGAGATACCAATGGAATTCCAATTTCCCATTCTACTCCAAATAGTTACTTTTCCATATGTACATGGCTATTTATAGCATTTCCACTAGGATCCCCCTCACTATTACTTGTGGTTTCTAACTTTCTGAATTGTTGGACCTCATTGTGAACCATTAGTCTTACAATATTGAGAGACCAAATACACGTTGTTTTATTTCCCCATGTATTAGTTTTTTCTAATGAAAAATGTATTCATTACCACTTGTTTATCAGGTGGAACAAGCATCGTAGCCTCAGAAACAACGAGAATAGGCACAATCGTTGGCATACTATGTAATTGAGAAAATATATCTGGTTGTTGTTGCCCGATCTCTATGCAGATGATGGTGATGGTATATCCCTGATATTGAGGTTCTTTCTAGACCACATGTGGATAAGTTACACACATATATGACCATATGATTGGAAATTTCTAGTGGTATTAGTCGCAAATCCCAAATGGTATGCCAATTTGTTGTTGAATAGTAAAAGTTTAGCCAAGATTCAATAGAATATGCTCAATAGTAGTTTTCCCTATTAATTCAAATAACTGAATTGATGAAGGAACTTTGTCCCTCCTTTTCTGGGTTCCTTAACTATTTTAAAAAGTGCTAAGTATAAATGTCAAAATTTGAACTATCTGGGGAAAAAAATAAATAGAAATAAAGTAAAATAAAGAAGATAAAGTGTAAAATAGATTTGATTGAATGATTTATCAATTTACTTGATATTGTTTAAAATTTATAGACTTTTGATTTTAAGAGAAATTTTTCCTACCATCAATAACATCGTGGCCTATATAATATATTGTCTCATTCACCTGTTTAAGTCGGTAATGTGTGATGGTTCATTCCATTTATAAGGTAAATTCAACCCAACATTTGGTTTTTGTCTTAGGCTCCATGGACACGCTACCTTCCTAGATCTTGGCCATAAATCTAAATTATCCAACTATACTATGTTTTTTAACTAAGTATATATTCTTACCGATCATGATAGACCCCAATAGACTTAAGAAATATTCAATTTGCTTTAGTTTGACCATGTTACTTCTCGTTTAACCCTGACTTGGTTTGGGGACCATCATTTAGTTCTAACATCAAATGTCTGTCAATTTTGAATAAAACTTTAATTTTTTTAGGTGTAAATATTTGGTAAGGAGGATTGGTAATCCATTTATTCCCTTAAGCCACTACTATAAATAATACATTTCAGGATGAATCTTTCATCTCGGCTATTGAAAAACCAAGGTCAAATGACTTGGAACACGCCATTTTTTTTTATTTTTTTAAAAACTTATTCTTTTATCTCAGTTTTTCCCAAAATTGACATAACAAGTTGCTCAGGGTTTGAGTTTCGATTCCCAATGCTTGCAAGTTTATATTTTATTTAAAACTAAAAAAATGTCTTTATTTTTTATAGATTTTACGTTGGATATATTCCCTCGGTTTTTAAGAAAACTGAGATAAAAACTCATAACAATTTTTTATTCCTTCATATTTAATATTAAGTCCCATTCATTTTTTGCACTCTAGCAAACAAAACTGAAACACCATTATTCTCCAAGGAGGAAAGAGGCTCGAACCTCAAAACAACACTTTTCTTTGAGTCTCTCATCACATTTTTGATATGTACAAATTGTCCATTATTGTTGTTGTTTGTTCTTGTTGTTGTTGTTGTTGTTGTTGTTGTTGTTGTTTCCATCGTCATTGTTGTTGTTATTTTGTTGTTGTTGTTGTTGGTCGTGGTGGTGGTATTGTGACCGTCATTGATTTTGTTTTCGTCGTTGTTGTCGTTGTTATTATACTTTTTGAGACTTATACGGTTCATTTTTTTTAATACTATTTTTATTTTATTTTTAGAAGTTGCATATGATTTTGGATTGTAGTTGGATGAAATCCAATAGATTAAGTAAAGAGTATGAAAATGGAGGGATTCACTTTCTTGAATTCGCGGAAAAAACCTTTCTAACAATAAGGGGATTTTATAATGTCCTTGTAAAATTTTCTGAAATATGAAAAAACATCAAAATGTTGTTATATTCAATCATTTAGGTTACCATAGAATTATTCAAAACTACACGAAATGGGTAAGGCATGGTGAAGTGACAAAAAAATTATCTCAGTCACATATAATTCAAGATGATGATGAGTTTATGAATGATAATCTAGAAGACATGATTCGTGATATTGTAGTAGATGCTTTCAAGAAAACTAATGTGCTAGATACTTTGCAAAGAGACATGGAATAATCATTGTATCCAGGAAGCAAAAGTTTTACAAGATTTTCATTTGTGTTAAGACTATTTAATCTTCAAGAGGTGGGTGGGCGGATAAAAGTTTTGTTGAATTTCTTGAATTGTTGAAAGAAATGCTTCCATAAGGTAACATATTATCGAAACGTAGTTATGAGGCTAATAAGATATTGTATCCAATGGGTTTGGACTATATCAAAATAAATGCATGTTGTAATGATTGTATATTATATGGGAAAGAGTATGAAAACTTAAAGGCGTTCCCAAGATGTCTGGAGTCACACTACAAGCAGAAGGAAAATGGTGTTGAAGATGATGACAATGTAACTAGAAAGGGTGGTCCTTCCAAGGTGATTTGGTACCTATCAATAATTCAAAGGTTCAAGAGATTGTTTACTAATGTAAATGATGCAAAGAATACTATATGTCATGCAGATCAAAGATATTGTCTTGATGTGATGCATGTGGAGAAAAATGTATGTGATAGTTTGAATGAAACACTTCTCAACATTAATGGCAAAATAAAATATACTAAGAAATTCTGTGAAGATACGATGGTGATGGGTATACGACAAGAGTTAAACCCAAAAGAACATATTTTCCCCCAACTTATCACACTCTATCTAAAAATGAAAAATAAAACGTTTTTGCGAATGTGTGTGGGGTATTAAAGTTCCCCAAAGGTACTCGTCAAATGTGAAGAAACTTGTGCCAATGAAAGATCTCAAATTAGTTGGCTTAAAATCTCACGATTTTCATGTCTTGATGCAACAATTTCTACTAGTGTCTATCTATGGCATTCTACCAAAAAATATAGGGGTAACTATAACTAGATTATGCTCATTATTCAATGTTATATGTAGTAAAGTCATTAATCTTGGAAATTTAGACGAGTTGGAACATGCGGCTGCAATTATCTTGCGTCATTTAGAGATGTTTTTCCCTTTACATTCTTTGACATTATGGTTCACTTAGTTGTTTATATAGTAAGTGATATTAGAATTTATGGTCCAGTTTATTTATGGTGGATGTTGTCGGTAGAGCGATACATTAAGATATTTAAAGGGCATATAGAGAATCATCATCGTCTAGAGGCTTTGATTGTTGAACGGTACATCATAAAAGAAACTATTGAGTTTTGTACAAACAATTTGTCAGAAGCGAGCTCTATAGGAATTCCTAAGTCTCGTCATGATGGAAGATATGATAGTAGAGGTACTCAAGGTTTAAATATTAAGACTTTTGGCCGAGATGTAGTTCCTCGAGAACATTTGTATATATTGAATAACATGGATGAATTTCAACCTTAATTTACAACTCACAAAAGTCTTAGAAAGGAAAAATTCCCGCAGATAAATGAAATATAGATGTTGACTACGCATAACAAAACTTTCATAACTTGGTTTAATGAAAGTGTTTCTAAAGAGAGTGGTGCATTTGAGACAATTAAATGCTTGTCATGTATGCCTAAGTTTTATGTATTTACTTGGAGTGCATACGACACTACTAAATTTTCATTCTATACAAAATCAAAGGATGATCCTAGTACCATGCAAAATAGTGAGATTATGGTTGAAGCCGAATCCATGTACTTCTTTAGTTTCAAAGATAACAATCATGTACTAGCATTTAGAGCGTACTTTATGATCATTGAGGAGATTTTAGAGATTTATTATGTTGTTTTTAAAGTGCCTTTATTTTAGTGCAAGTGGATTAATAATAACACTAATGCAGAAACCGATGATTTAGGATTCACACGGGTTGATCTTTGAAAGATAACTTATAAGAACGAACAATTCATCATGGCAACTCAAGCAAAATAATTTTTTCATGTCACTGGTCCTTCTAACACTAATTGGTCAATTGTTCTTCACGAAAAATATCTTCCTAATAGTAATGATGAAAATCAAGATTTTAACTATGAGCCCCCTTGTTTCGCAACACATGTATGTCATTCATCTGGATAAAATGATTCAGATGATGTGTATACTATTCGTCGTGATCATAAAGAGGGGATATAGGAAAACTAGTAAGTAATCTTATATCACTTAGTAATTTATGAGTATTCATTTTACTCATTTTTATTCATTTTACTAAAGATTTAATGTTGTTGTTGGTTATCCTAATTGATTTCAAACGTGGTTCAAATTATAGGTTCTTAACGATCAATGGCAAATCTTAGCATATAAATTTTGGACAGCCTACAAGACTTTCCATTTTGGTAATGGCTTTTGTTAGTTAATAATTTATTTTAGTTTTGTTGTAAAATTATAAGGCGTGTGCCATTTTGACTTTGCATTTGGTGTAAACAATGCATATTTGTGGTACAATATTTCTGTTTGAGAAATTGGAAAAATGTACAAATTTATGTTTCATAAATCTATAAAATATGGTTCTATATTATATGATATGGTTTTGTAATACGGGTGTAAACGAAAGTATAAATATATATATAATTTTATCCCTCGGTTTTTACTTAAAACCGAGGTAAAAATATTGTATTATTACCTCAATTTTACACAAAACCGAGATTTAATATTGGGCGTGTCATCCAGTTCTGGAAATAATAAAAAGGCAGATGTTGGGGATCGAACTCATGTGAAAATAACTTTACCCCTCAGTTATTTAAAAATTGAGGGGTAAAGTGGCCACTTTTTATGACGCCATTCGTTACTTTGCTTTTGTATCCGAGGTTAAATGCATTTCGCGTCCGAGACTAAATGTATTTTTTGTAGTAGTGAGCATAACTACCAATCACACTTGGACAAGTATGGATTTAAATTAGTCCATCTCGGTGGGTAATAACTCCACTTTTGCTGATTCAAATAACAAGCAACTAGCCTTGTCAATCCTCATATTGGAAATAAGGTGATTCCTCCTATATAATACACGTTCTCCTGTTGAGTTTCATTATAAGCCAAAACTTCTGGAATGAACTTTGTCTTTCAACTCTAGACGTCATCTAAGCCATATCTGCATGTTCAAATTGAAAGTTATTCTAATTGCTTGTATCTATTTTCATTGGTTCCCAACCCTCAAATATTATCCACACAAGTACTATATTGGTTATTCTTGACGATGAACAATACATATTTCATATGATTTAATTGAATTAAAAAATGTTATGTCATTCCTATGATCATGTAACTCTGTATTTCAACGCCTTCTTGACACGGGTGTCCTTCAGCTCTATCAATGATGGAGGTGATATAGTTGTCACAAAAATTGACGTGTTTGACGTCCAACTCTTTGATTAGTTGAAGCTCACTAAGAGCCAGATCTCACAATGTTGGCTAACAATTCTAAGATATTATACATGATGGTCATGTATCTTCGTATGAATCTAACACTACTACAGATAACACATCTCGCCTCGGATGCCAAATAGCTTTTACCTCGGTAACACTGTCGAGGTAACGAAGAGAGACGCAAAAACTTACCATTTTATCCCTCGGTTCGATCCCTAGCAACAACATATTTTTATTTTCAAAACTATGAAGCGTGCACCACTTTACCTCTCGATTTTATTTAAATCTGAAGTAATAAGTTATGTTGGTATTTTAGTTTTAGTTAATAACCGATGGGTTATATCTTATATATTGTCATATATAATTTGTTTTAAATTTTATTTTGACTAACCAATATCATGTTTACATAGAAACTATAAAATATTGACAAAACCAGAATCAAATCATTTTAAATGTACAAATTTACATTGCATATAAAAATGACAAAACCCATATATATATATATATATATATATATATATATATATATATATATATATATATATATGAATAAAAACTATTCAAAACTAAAGATAAAATTTGAGTATTAAAAATAATATCACTTACACACTCAAAACATTAATCATAACTTCAAGTTCCTTGTGCAACAAGCAAAAGATAACTACAATATTTCGCTTCAGACATATAACAATTAGCTGCCAATGAGTACTGCATAAACATCCTAAACAAATAGTAATATGTATAAAATTAATTTATAAATTAAAACACAAATTAATATATATTTACCGGCGGAAAAACGAGGTCAAATAACATTCTTTGTTCTTGTTCAACAACTTCTCTTGTACGTAAGTCGTGATATTGTTTGCTACCATACCACCATGAAGACTAATATGCGTTGGATCTATGAAGCCATACTTTCTTAAATTTCTTTCAACACGCATCTCATGCAAGAGCTTGCAAGAGTCAAATCTTTATGTTAAAGTATGAGAACATATGAATATAAATAGAAATCAGTGTAAAAATTATACTTAAGCACGACAATTATAATATGGTATTGTCTAGCCATTCACCCACCTTCAAAAGTTTTATAATAGAAGTATTAGGAAGTACGTAAAACTGATATGGATCATGACTTAATTTAATATTCTGGCAGATGTCTGAAATACTATTTAATATCATTGAAAATCTCTTAGTGTTATCTAGTTGTGATGGTGTGGCTTCAATATTATTCCGGTCGGCACTTTATTTTGTGCTTGTACCATCCGTAAATTTATCATGAATATACAACTAGACATTTGAAATTGTTTAGTTGAGTAGACTCAATTAATTCAATTTCTGCATCATAAAATTAATAACAAAAAACAATAAAATACAAAAATTAAAATACACAAACAATAGTAAATAAAAACATACAACACAATTTTTTAAACTTATACTTATACCTCAAGCACATCACGGGTACGCTTCTCGAACATCTTCTCAAGCTCTTCCTCGTTCGACTTATTTCACTCCTCCACGGCCAACCTCTCTCGCTCCTCTCGTTCCTTCTGGACACTCTCTTGCATCTGTTGCAACAAACTCTCCCTCTCCTTCTGAATCCACTTCTCTCTTACCTCTCTCACCTTTACAACAACTATCTCTTCAATCTCTCTCTTATGGTTTAATTCTTTATATGATTTAGATGGTCCGAAACGTGACTTGAAAACAACGCCTCTTCCAAGACCACAGACACGCCTAAGAGGTTCCTCAGTTCCAATCGCTTCTACCAAGATGTCATGACGATCTTGTGGAACGAAGAGGCCAACTTTGGATTGTTCAACTAGTGCATCCTATAACACATATAAAAATTTCATCTTTACCAAATTGATTTAACTAAATTAAGTATTGTTGAAAAAGTATCTACTTACAATCTTTTCGGTCACTTCGCGGTAGCCTCTGATGTGAACTCGACGCCTTTTCTTTGGTGTGCCCTCTTCCATTTATCATGGCGTGATGGTGGAGATGAAGTGTGATCAAGGCTTATTGAATCTCCCAGCTCCAATTCCCTTTGTTTTCTTTTTTCTTCAATCATCTTCTTTTCAAGTTTTTCATATCCTCCACGAGACAACCTATGTGGATAGATATTTATAGATCTATTATTCTTTCCTTTTTTGCTCTTAGCCAAAGATACAAGAGTGATGCGAGATTTTATAAAATTTTCCCAAACATCTTGATTAATAAATGAATACAATAAGTATGAAGGCTTATCTTCATCACTTGGAGGAGTAATATAATCACGTGTGAGCTGTGTCTTAAAGCCCCTCCAACGCTCACCAACATATGTAAGCAATTTATTTTTCACCATACTATCATTTGGACTAACATCAAACACCTCCTATATTTACATAATACAATTGTTATTAGTATTAAACAAAAATAATAAATGATCATATATACTTGTAAAACAAATCATAAAATTCAAAATAAATACCGTAATATCGGTCCATATGTTGTTTTTCAAATCATCGTCAACATCGTGCAAACTATCTATCAAAATACTCAATTTACTTCTACCTTGTAACGCAATGTAACCCATAAAATCCTCAACATTTTCACCATAAGCCTTGTCGGTTGCAGCATCAATTGTATCCAGGTAGCGAACACCGTTTTTGTGGAGTTTTTTCACCTTGGTATACATCGTGACACATCTAGTTTTTATTTTATGTTTTATATTAACAGAGGTTGCAGGAGATGTTGTATGGGAGATGCTTGTCGAATCGGTCATGACTATCTAAATAAAAAAAACATACAAACTAACATCTTTTTAGTGATAAACAACAAGTAGAAACATACTAACTAACAATATTTCAATGATCAAAATTGAAAAACAAATGATCAAGAGAAATTAAAGTCATTTCATTGATACTAAAGTCATTTCATTGATAATACTAAAGCCATTTCAATGAAACAAATGCGAGTGAAAAACAACTCATAAAAGAAGAGCAACACGCAGAAACTAACTATCAATATTTCAGTGATCAAAAATGGAAAAACAAATGATTAAGAGAAACTAAAGTCATTTTAGTGATATAAACCTACTGTTGGAAGAAGAACAAACGTGAAGGAAAAAAACGTACCTCAAACTTGATGATTTTTGGTATTCGAGTGTTGATGAATATCACCTACTGTTGGAAGAATTTTGATGAGAGTGACGATGAAAATCGCCTACGTTTTTGCGAAGAGAATGATAATATGAAATTAGAGTGTTGATAGGTAAATGAAAATGTGAGATCTAGTTTCCTGAAATATTCTATAAAAAAAAGAAATCATGTCGGTTTTCCAAAATTAAGGAAATAGATTGTATTTTGATAAGGTGTGGTCATTCCCACTCATTCATCAACCAATTGTGGGTCTATGTTGCCAAAACTTTTACTAGAGTGAGGTGCATATGCCAATTATAATCTTGATGTGAAAAATTGAACTTTTGAGTAATGTTAGATGTAATGTTGTATCAGACGTATTAAATTTATTGCCAACGTGTTAAATTTATTGCCACACTGGAAAGTTAACAGAAGAATTGACTAATAGCTTTCAATAATAACTATCTTTGTACTTTAATCAATTATATTGAAGAAATAGTTATATCTCTCGATTGTGGGTTCCTTAACTATATCAAAAAGTTTTAACATGGTGTTAAGTTTCTTGTAAGCAACTAAAAAAAGAATAAGTAACGATAAAGTAAAATGGTAAAGGATTAACTATGAAAATGAAAATATAATTATTTGTTTGATTTATCCTATTATCAAAACATCATGACCAAAAAAAATCTATCTTCTATTGGCTATTTTCGTAGATATTGCATATTTCCTTTCTATGTTGGGAGTACGTAGAGTCCCACAATTGAATTGAGTATGTATTCGTAGCACTCTTTTTTTTTATTATTCGATTTTCAGTAAAATTTATGATTTTTAAATATTAATATAGTATGTTTATGTATTTGAATTTTTATATTTATTTTTATTTTTTAAAATTTATTAATAATATTTTATTGTGAAATTAATAATTTAATTATCTATTCATACACTTTATAAGAAAACACTTACTTTTTTTTATGAATCCTACATGCACTGACTTTTGTTAAAATGCCTGTACTAGTACATTTATAAAAGAAGATTCAGTATCTCAAACAGGTCTAAAACATTTTTGGTTGATAGAGCAATAAACAAGAGTAGCTTTTAAAGTAAAAATATGATAGATATTTGAATGGAATAGTTCAACCGTTACTTCTTCTTTTCTGACGAATGTTCAACCTTTCTAAGCATATTTTATTATTGTATATTTGTAAATAGTAAGATATTTATTGAATTAAACAATAGAATAAGTCCCGCTAGCCCTACAACATAAATGCTACAAGTCAAACCACATGACTTGACCAACATCAAAATTATTTCATCCACATCATACGACCCCTCTTCACATTGTTTATTCAAAAGAAGCTTCTCAGTTTCATAGAAATTCTTCAACGACTTTTATATATATATATCCATACAAAAAAGGCAAAAAAGCAAACATAAACACACATAGAGTGAGAAAAGAAGATGGGTGTTAACGATGGTTTCAAGATGGATAATCAACATTTACAAGATGATGATGATGTTCCACTCCCTGGATTTAGATTCCATCCTACTGATCAAGAACTTGTTACTTTTTATCTTCAAAGAAAACTTGATAAGAAACCTATTTCCATTGATCTCATCAAACAAGTTGATATCTACAAATATGATCCTTGGGATCTTCCGAGTATGTATTCACTCTAATTATACTACTTTTTTTCTTTTTCATATTTATTGGTTAAAAGTCTTGACTCATGGAGATTAATTAATTTCATACAAGATGGAATCACTATTGAAACAAAAAAGATTAGGGTTTCCATTTAATTAAGACAAATCTAGAAGGAAAAATATAGAATAACATTTGCATACATGTATTCTATGCAGGATCTAGTGTACATGGAGCAGAAAAAGAAGGTTACTTCTTTTGCAAAAGAGGGAGAAAATATAGGAACAGCATTAGGCCAAATAGAGTAACTGGTTCCGGATTCTGGAAAGCAACAGGAATAGATAAAGCAATATACTCAAATGGAGGAGAAGGAAATGATTGCGTTGGACTCAAAAAAACACTTGTTTACTATCGTGGTAGCGCTGGCAAAGGCGCGAAAACTGATTGGATGATGCACGAGTTTCGTCTTCCGTCTAATATTACCACCAACGCAAATCTTGCTCATGCTAAGAATGATAATGATGTTTCTCTTGAAGCAGTAAGTAGAATACATACTATTTTTCTGTTATGTATATATGTAAAAGAAGATTTTCATATTAAACAGACATGTCCTAATGATTTTCTATATGGCATACAGGAAATTTGGACATTGTGTAGAATTTTCAAAAGAAATGTATCACAAAGGAAGCAACAAATGGCAGAGGTGAAACCGTTAGCTTACAAGAGCGCCAGAATGAGCAGCAATATGGAGTTCATGTTAAATCAACAAACATACATCAATTTTGGTCCAAGCCATGAAGATCATCATAATCAGGATAAACCAGTGTTACCAGTAAATAGTTATACAAGTAGTGGTCAAAGAAATCAATTTTATATGAGTCAGTTGACCTCTTCAGATGCACAGCAACCTCAACAAATTTTAATACCATCTTCAAACTTTTGGATTCAGCAAGCTGCAAATGAGCTATTATCATTTGATAATTGGGATGAGCTTGGGTCAGTTGTGAAGTTTGCTGTTGATTCACCTAGTTTGTAAATAGTGATGGCAATGGCATGTGTTGTTGGAATTTAAAATAGATTTAGAAATCATTGATATATTATTGATGGTGTAACTTTTACAATACTTGTTGACTTCACTAATACAAAAATAACCTTTTAGGAGAATATTTTTAGTTGGTTGTCTTGTCTGTCCACATGCTTTACAAAAATGAAGTGGTGATAAATTTGAAATTATTGAAATTTTGTTTAGTTCTTTATATAACATTGAATATTAAAAAAATGGAAAAATTCTATCCATAAATCGCAAAAAGTTGGATAAAGTTATTGATAGAATAAATTGTCTTGAAAACCTCTCAAATTTAAACCATTTAATAAATAATTAAATATAATAAAATTAAATGTAATTGATGGAAGATATATTTTTTAACTTTTAGAGATGTTGGTAGCCTACAAGAACATGCATTGACATATTTTTTTTAAGGTTATGGTAGCAATGGTGTTTCTGCCATGGTTGAGAATCACAGGTTTGTCTGGAGATGCATATCCGAATTTTCGCAGTGCTATTTTTGGAGATGAATCTCCGGATTTTTTCAATGTTATTTTCGAAGATGCATCTCTGAATTTGATTCAGGCTAAAATTTGGTTGATTTTTCTTGACATGTTATTTTTCTCTATGTTGGTTTGTAACGCATGTGTAATGGCTGAAAACAACCTTAGCAGAGTTAGGCTCAGACGTGTGTCTCAAACTGCGTCAGTACGGTGTGAGAGGGGCGAAGCCAAGACCACGAGGCCACAAGTTGACGATAACTCGTTTGATGGTTCACAACCATCTACTTCGCAACATCAAGGTTCCTAACCATCTGGTTATGCTTCTCATTCTCGTAGTCGCATCTCTCAAGCATCCACTTCACGGGCCACAAACCCCTAGATGGTTTAGCAAGCCCTAAATCCCCTAAAGCTCGGGAGGACGCCGATTTCCATGCCCCATTAGAGAGTTATCCAAGAGGCCTATTTGACACCTCTTATTTCATCTCTATGCAGACCATGATGCTAGGCATGTTTGGGAAGAGGAGGTATATTTATTTTCTTTTGCAATACATATGTTTTCAACTAATTAAATCGATACTGATAGTAATATTTTCTTTTTACATGAGCGTATCTATTTGAAATCGGTAAACCATGGTCGAAAGATATTGGAGTTGGGCATCCCACTACTGATTAGTTTCAGGATATTCTCCATTAGTCCGGTCTTTCTGGTTTATGTTATTGATGAGGACGTAATCCAAGACATAAATGATACAATGCAAAGCTTAGGAGGTCCTATGACAAGGGCACGTGCAAGAAGAGTCAATGATGCTTTAGTTCACTTCATGATCAAGTCAATAGAATGCATGGGCCAGATTGAAGAAAAAGAGCCCAAGTTTATTCTTATCATCCAAACATGTGATAAAAGGCCCAATAATGCATAAATAAATAAAAATAAAGGAAATACCAATAACCACACTATAATGGACGAAAATTGCAAGAGAAGTGGTAAATAAAGAATTGACATTATTTTGCCCTTTTAAGAACCCCACTATCTCTTCTTTAATTTGCACTTTCTTTGTAATAACTCAACCCACTATCATGATAATTAGTGGCTGAAACCCTTTTGTTTTCTTAGGAGTTAATTTTTACTTATTTCATCATCTTAGCCATTCTTATATAAAGGAGGCATGTATCTTCTTTTTGGATCAATGCATTTTGGCAAGTTTACACATTGTGTAAGTGAGAGTATTTGCTCTTAGGTTCTGGATTGGACCAAAATTGATCTTATCAAGAAATCCTTTTCTTGTAGTGATCCTCATCCATAGGCTTATCATTCTCTCTTGGATTAGAAAGAGTGTGGTGCCCCTTCTACTTAATTCCATTTCTTATTTCTCCTTTATGTCATATCAGTCTCGTTTATTTTATATGCATGTATCAAATTCTGTCATTCTTTCAATTATAAGGCAGATTACTTCCTCTGAGTCACAAAAGAATTAATATTCCAAAAGTTAACAAAGTTGTTTCAGGAATTTTGAAGGAAATGCATAAGTCTCAAAAGTTAGTGCATATGAAGTGGTAATCAGAGCATATTCCAAAAAAAAAAGGGCCGAAATGTGGTAAATTGTCTATATTCTTATTCTTCATTATTATCCATTTATCATTATAAAAAAAATCGAAAAAAAAGGGGTATAAGAAAAAAAAATAAAAAATAAAAGGGATCTGATTGTTAAAGATTGTGATTCATTTTGTTTTAGAGTCTTTTTTTTTGGTTTGCTATTTTTTTAAGTTTTTTGTGTGTTGATTATCATCTGAAATTGATTTCTTTGTGTTGATTCATTTTGGTTTCTCTAAAGAACTAAAAGAGCAAATTGAGTGGTAAAAGACAGAGTGTTTTTATTATTAAAAAAAGCCAAAAAAAAATTGAGTGAAACACGAGTGGTTGAGTGTAAACACGTGAGTAGAGTGGTGAGGTCCATTTTTTAAACACTTGTTCCTAATTTCACAAATATTTCACAATTATGTCTAGTCCACCTTCACCTAGAACAACAACTTTAACTGTTCAGATCGCAGCCATGCGTGACAATTTTGAAAGATTGTTAAGAGAACAAGGTGAACAACTTCAACAAAGAATTGATGAGTTGGAAAGGGGGCTCCAAAATTCTAATAATGGTAGGGGTGATGAAGAGGAAAGAAGACGTAGAAGGAGACAAGGGGGAGATAATTTGAGGGGCATAAAAATTAAAGTTCCAACTTTTATTGGGAAGAGTGACCCGGAGGCATATCTAGAATGAGAGACTAAACTTGAACAAATTTTTAATTGTCATAATTATTCTAATCTTGAAAAAGTGCAGGTTGCTTCTATTGAGTTCAAGGAGTATGCCTTAGTTTGATGGGATCAATTGACCAAAGATAGAAGGAGGTATGCAGAACGACCAATTGATACTTGGGAAGAGATGAAAAGAATCATGAGGAGAAGGTTTGTTCCTTCCTATTATCATAGAGAATTGCACAACAAATTGCAAAGACTCACTCAAGGTTCTAAAAATGTTGAAGAATATTTCAAGGAGATGGAAGTTCTCAAAATTAGAGCTAATGTAGAGGAGGACGATGAAGCAATTATGGCTAGGTTTCTCCATGGTCTAAATCATGACATTAGTGACATAGTGGAACTTCATCACTATGTTGAAATGGATGAATTGGTACACCAAGCTATCAAAGTGGAACAACAACTCAAAAGAAAGAGCCAAGCAAGGAGAAATTCCACCACTTTCAATTCTCAAAGTTGGAAGGACAAAACAAAGAAGGAGGGTGCTTCATCATCTAAGGAAGCCACGGATGAAAACAAAGGTAAAACTATTACATCTTCTTCTTCAAGTGTTTCAACTAACAAAAGTGTTAAGTGTTTCAAGTGTCAAGGCCAAGGACATATTGCATCTCAATGTCCAACAAAGAGAACTATGCTTATGGAAGAAAATGAAGAAATTGTTGAAGAGGAGGATGGTGATTATGATGAGGAGTTTGAAGAAGAAATACCTAGTGGAGATTTACTCATGGTGAGAAGAATGTTGGGAAGCCAAATAAAGGAGGAGGATACAAGTCAAAGAGAAAACCTTTTTCATACAAGATGCTTTGTGCAAGGAAAGGTTTGTTCTTTAGTAATTGATGGAGGAAATTGTACAAATGTTGCAAGCACGCTTCTGGTTTCTAAACTAAAATTGGAAACAAAACCTCACCCTAAGCCTTACAAACTCCAATGGCTTAATGAAAGTGTAAAAATGCTTGTTAATAAACAAGTTGAGATTTGTTTTAAAATAGGAAAATATGAGGATGTAGTGTTGTGTGATGTAGTACCAATGGAAGCTAGTCATTTGTTATTAGGTAGGCCTTGGCAATTTGATAGAAAAGCCAATCATGATGGGTACTCCAATAAGTACTCTTTTATGTATCATGATCAAAAGATCAATCTTGTACCGCTAAATCCTAGTGAGGTGAGAGAAGATCAAAGAAAAATGAGAGAAAAATATGATCAAGAAAGAAAAGAAAAAGAAAAAGAAAAAGAAAAAGAAAAGAATGAAAAGAAAAAGAATGATAAAAGAGAAAAGAAACAAAGTTTAATTGCAAAAAAAAGAGATGTGAAAAAAAGCAATTGTGTCACACCAACCTTTGTACTTGTTCTTTTGCAAGGAGGTGCCTTTGCTAACCACTATTTCTAATGAAAAAAAATTGCCAAATTGTGTTGAGTCTTTTTGCAGGAATTTAAAGAATTGTTTCCGAAAGAGGTGCCACGTGGTTTACCACCTATAAGAGGAATTGAACATCATATTGATCTCAATCCAGGAGCATCTTTGCCTAATAGGCCAGTATATAGAAGCAATCCACAACAAACTCAAGAGATACAAAGGCAAGTTGCTGAATTGATAAGTAAAGGATGGGTAAGAGAAAGTTTAAGTCCTTGTGATGTTCCTATTATTCTAGTCCCTAAAAAGGATGGTAGTTGGAGGATGTGCACTGATTGTAGGGCCATTAACAATATTACCATTAAATATAGGCATCCTATTCCTAGACTAGATGATTTGCTTGATGAATTGTTTGGTGCATGCTTATTTTCTAAAATTGACTTGAAAAGTGGATATCACCAAATTAGAATAAGGGAAGGGGATGAATGGAAAACTACTTTTAAAACAAAATTTGGTTTGTATGAGTGGATGGTTATGCCTTTTGGATTAACTAATGCACCTAGTACTTTCAAGAAACTAATGAACCATGTGTTAAAGGAGTTCTTGGGTAAGTTTGTTGTTGTGTATTTTGATGATATTTTGATTTATAGCAAGAACTTAGATGATCATTGCATTCATTTAAGGGTTGTTTTGCAAGTGCTAAGATATGAAAATTTGTATGCCAACCTAGAAAAATGTGTCTTTTGCACCGATCATGTGATTTTCTTAGGTTTCATTGTGAGCTCTAAAGGAGTCCACGTTGATGAGGAAAAGGTGAAAGCCATTCGAGAGTGGCCTCCTCCCAAAAATGTAAGTGAGGTAAGAAGCTTTCATAGTTTGGCTAGTTTTTATAGGAGGTTTGTGAAGGACTTTAGTACCTTGACAGCACCCCTCAATGAAATTGTTAAAAAGGATGTTGGTTTTAAATGGGGTGAAAAACAAGAGCAAGCCTTTGCTGCCCTAAAGGAAAAGCTCACCCAAGCACCATTTCTTGGATTGCCTAATTTTTCTAAATCTTTTGAAATTGAATGTGATGCATCTAATGTGGGAATTGGAGCTGTTTTGTTGCAGGAAGGTCATCCACTTGCTTATTTTAGTGAAAAGCTAAAAGGGTATTTTAGGCACAATGGCTATTTATTTAAAGAAAAAAAACTATGTGTGCCTAAAGGTTCCATTAGAGAAATACTTGTAAAAGAGGTGCGTGAGGGAGGACTAATGGGTCATTTTGGGGTTTCTAAAACTCTAGAATTCTTAAAAGAACATTTTTATTGGCCTCACATGAAAATTGATGTCCAAAAGCTTTGTGAAAGATGCATTGTGTGTAAAAAGGCTAAAGCAAAAGTTATGCCTCATGGTTTGTATACTCCTTTGCTAGTACCTGAATTTCCTTGGATTGACATTTCCATGGACTTTGTTTTGGGGCTGCCTAGAACAAAGAATGGAAAAGATTCTATTTTTGTAGTTGTGGACAGGTTTTCAAAAATGACACATTTTATTCCATGTAAAAAGGTGGATGATGCGTGTCATGTTGCTGATTTGTTCTTTAAGGAAGTGGTGCGCCTACATGGCTTACCAAGGAGCATTGTCTCTGATCGTGACTCCAAGTTCTTAAGCCATTTTTGGAGGACTTTGTGGGGAAAGGTGGGTACAAAGTTATTATTTTCCACTAATTGTCATCCCCAAACAGATGGACAAACTGAAGTAGTAAATAAAACTCTTTCTACTCTTCTTAGGGCTGTTCTTAAAAAGAATTTAAAAATGTGGGAGGAATGGTTACCTCATGTAGAGTTTGCTTACAATAGGATTGTCCATAGCACTACACAACATTCACCTTTCGAGATTGTGTATGGTTTTAATCCTTTAACACCTCTTGATTTGTTACCATTGCCTAACACATCTATTTTGAAGCATAAAGATGGGAAAGCTAAGGCTGAATTTGTGAGAAAATTGCATGAACAAGTAAAATTGCAAATTGAAAAGAAAAATAAAAGTTATGCAAAAAGTGCAAACAAAGGGCGAAAGAAAGTTATTTTTGAACCCGGGGATTGGGTTTGGATACATATGAGAAAAGAGAGATTCCCGTCACAAAGGAAGTCCAAACTTCAACCTAGGGGAGATGGACCATTTCAAGTACTTTCAAGGATCAATGACAATGCCTACAAAATAGAACTTCCAGGTGAGTATGGGGTAAGTACTACTTTTAATGTGGCTGATTTATCTCCTTTTGATGTAGGTGATGATGGTCTAAATTCGAGGTCGAATTCTTTTCAAGAAGGAGGGAATGATGAGGACGTAATCCAAGACATAAATGATACAATGCAAAGCTTAGGAGGTCCTATGACAAGGGCACGTGGAAGAAGAGTCAATGATGCTTTAGTTCACTTCATGATCAAGTCAATAGAATGCATGGGCCAGATTGAAGAAAAAGAGCCCAAGTTTATTCTTATCATCCAAGCATGTGATAAAAGGCCCAATAATGCATAAATAAATAAAAATAAGGGAAATACCAATAACCATACTATAATGGACGAAAATTGCAAGAGAAGTGGTAAATAAGGAATTGCCATTATTCTGCCCTTTCAAGAACCCCACTATCTCTTCTTTAATTTGCACTTTCTTTGTAATAACTCAACCCACTATCATGATAATTAGTGGCTGAAACCCTTTTGTTTTCTTAGGAGTTAATTTTTACTTATTTCATCATCTTAAGTTATTCTTATATAAAGGAGGCATGTATCTTCTTTTTGGATCAATGAATGTTGGCAAGTTTACACATTGTGTAAGTGAGAGTATTTGCTCTTAGGTTCTGGATTGGACAAAATTGATCTTATCAAGAAATCCTTTTCTTGTGGTGATCCTCATCCATATGATTATCATTCTCTCTTGGATTAGAAAGAGTGTGGTGCCCCTTCTACTTAATTCCATTTCTTATTTCTCCTTTATTTCATATTAGTCTCGTTTATTTTATATGCATGTATCAAATTCTGTCATTCTTTCAATTATAAGGTAGATTACTTCCTCTGAGTCACAAAAGAATTAATATTCCAAAAGTTAACAAAGTTGTTTCAGGAATTTTGAAGGAAATGCATAAGTCTCAAAAGTTAGTGCATATCAGTTATGTTGCGTACATGACTATTGTAACACCCACATATAATATATGTCTAGAATACATATTATACATAGTGTAATACTGGTACTGGAATACATAAGCGCCTAGCGGCAACAATGTACATATTTACATGCCCAAAAGAAACATAACATGTCACAAAACATACACAAAAGTGCCCAAAATAAAAACTAGGAGCTAGATCATTATACAATGAGCTAAAAAATATATACATAACGGAGTAGCCATCGAAACATCAGGTAAACACAACATCACTCTATCTTGTCCTTACCCTTCGCCTGCTCAGAGCCACCTGAAAAATAACCAACAACATGGGGTGAGATAATAATCTCAGTGGGTTCCTTATCTTATGGATCCACTCGGCTCTACAGGGTTTTCTAATCAATATCCAACTTAAGTCAACAAGGGAAATAAGACTTAAGTGATGGGGAACTAACTCGCAATGTATGGCAACATGCATCTGAGTTCTCGCAACTTAAAACAAGATCATTATTCAGATTCACGAAACATCAATCCTTGAGAGGACCTACGTCTAAGGCAGGCCCAGTTCATGCATGCTCGTATGATTCGACTTTCGCGGTGGATATCGGGTCCTCTATGAGTTCCAAACTCATTTCAAACGACCGTCACCCGTATGGGAGTCTAACCCACTTAGGGTATCTTTCACCGTATGGGACTCTAACCCACTTAGGTGTCCACCTTTCCCCCACGTTCGCCGTGGTTAGGGCTCAAACCCAATTGAGACACGAATCATCGATCTCACATCCTATTGCTTACTCATCTAAGCATATCAAATAGAGATGTGAACCACCAAGGGAAAAACATTCTGAATACATGATCGGTTCCACAAATCATAACAAGATTCATCAATCAAAGGTGACTTCATTCACCAAAATACATAAGCAATAACATGGCATGTTCCATACAAAGCGTCTCACTCTCAACTATGGCAACCTTTCGTTCACGACCTCCACATAAGCGTCGTGTGAATGAAATACCGCCTTCTAATGTTATCTAAGTTATAAGTCTAACTTATGGCCTAATACCAATCCTTGGTTAACTCACTAGATTCATTATGTAGTTTTCACAAGTAACATGGATTCAAATCAAGCATAGTATCACAAATGATTAATGGTTGAAGGAAAACACTTAGAAACCTTTAAGAAATGGATTTTGAAATTTTTGGCATAAGCCAATCGATTGGTTGGGGAAGCCCAATCGATTGGTTCCTCTCACATTTCTATTTTTCAAAGATTACAGAGGATCAATCGATTGATCCTCAATGTTAATCGATTGGCTCAAGAAAAATTTCCATTTTTCCAAAAGCATAAAGTTTGTGCAATCGATTGTAATCCTCTGCCAATCGATTGGTCCTGTTAAAATTTCCTTTTCTGCAAAACAGAAAGTTTATGCAATCGATTGGAGGAGTGAGTCAATCGATTGGTTCTCAGCAAAATCTCATATTTTCCAACTTTGAGAATGTGTCCAATCGATTGGCTTGGAGGAAACACCCAGGATCAATCGATTGGTCCTTACCATTTTCTCAGAAATGCTTTCTGTGTCACATAGATTTCCACCTGCATAACTTTGTTACTTTTCTAACATATAAAATATTTCATCTTCCAACAAAACCCATCATACAACATACTTATATACACATATATATCATGGGTTTCTAGTTCATAACCCCAACCATGACCAATCATTTAGTCACAACAATCATGAAGAACATATTAAGCAATTGTTCATGGAAATCAACAAAATCAAGAGAAAACATTCATCATATAACATGGATTCTTATAATCAACCTATGATTCTACAACCTTAATCCCTAGAAATCTTAGGGTTTCTAACTAGAACCCACCTCAAGAAATAGAAGAGGAGAAGTTGTTGAGGATGAGATGATGATGATGATTCCAAGCTCTTGATTTCCTCAAGCTTTCCTTCTTCTTCTTCACTAGCTTGCTTCCTCTTCTTCTATCTTTCCCTTTTACTGATAAGTTGGAGAATGAACATGGCACAAGGTGGTTGGTAGGAGATTAGAAGATAGTAAAGACATGTGGTCACCATTTACCACAAGAAATGTGTGGTTAGAAAAAGGTTACTAGTAGTAACAAATATCTCAAGTGGCACTATACTTGTAATATTTGCTCTACTAGAGATATTGATCCATTATTAGTGTTACCAAAATGTCCCAATTAATAAAAGGTCAATCCCAATTAATATTAATTAAGTCAATCTGAATAAACTATTTACCCTATTTATCCCAATTGATAACTTTTAGAGCACATGGTGTAGCGGGGTTTTCGTTACCTTTAGGTTTATTGACTAAACCAAAAGTAAACATACAATTCGAGTCGCCACCGTACTTTTATTTGTCCAAAGGAAAGGCTAAAAAGTGAACAAAAGCCAAGTAAGAAGTTTTTCAAATCAAAAACTAATAAAAATGTCAGAGATCTAGGTAAGGGGGTTGGTTATGAAATGGGAAGGTTTTACGCACCCAAAACATCCTTAATACTCTAAGGGAACCCTTTTTGCAAATATGTGTTGTAGGTTGGTATTTGTGCAAAAAGATTGGAGGGATGAAAAGAGAATATATTATATTTACAATTTTTTGTTATTTGAATGGATGAACCCATTGCCTACGTACCATCACAAAGGGGGATCAAAACCTCGTAGTTCGGGGTAAAAAATCTCAAAGATTGGTGAATTGATTTGATCAAAAGCCTTAAGGTCTTTTGTTATCAAAGGGAGAAAACTCAACCTAAACTAACAATCCACCATGTGAGGAAGGCTTCAACATACTAGTGAGGGGTTAACCCTATAATAAGCATGGAAGACTTATAATCCAATCACTAAGGATGAGGTGAGATTTACATCAACCACTATGATAACTCAAACCTATGACTAATGTTTTTGAAAAGTTTTAATAAGGTGGCCATTGGAACCACAAAAACAACTTGAAGTGAGTTATATTTACAAGTTAGATTTATTTACAAAATGAAGTCAAAGTTGGATTAAGATTTATTCACAATGAGTATTGATGAAAATGGTTTTGAAAAGTCAAATGCTTAAGGCCTAGGTTTCTAATTTGAAACAAAGTCAAAGTTTTGAAAATGATTTTTGTCTTGGTTAGAGTGGGGAGAAGAAGAGAAGGGCTAGTCCTAAGGCACACAAATATAAGAGGGGAAAGATAAACCCTTGAAGTTCCTTTTCTTGGAATCATAGAGATGATTCAAGATGCTCATTTCCTTTGGACTTAGCACACAAACAAGCAATCAACAAATTGAATTCAAGCTCCTAGGATCTCCATTTGGCTTGGCTCTTAACTTGGCAACTCATGACAATGGTCCTCTTTTCACAATCTCAAAGTGGAACCCCTATCACACAAGAGCAAACATCAAAAAGTTCACAACACAATAAGGGGAATGGACAAAGAATAAGTTTGCATGAGAAGTCCTTTGAGGTCAACTTTGAACTTTATCATTCTAAAGGCATGAGGCCTAGTTGCTATTCAACAAGTTTATGCATTCTAAAGGTATGAGGCCTAGTTGCTCTTGAACTCCTTTAAGCATAGATAAGTCCTAATTCTAAGTCCTTTATCCTTTTGTATTTGGTTCACACAGAACAAGCACAAAGAAAACACAAGATAGCAATATATTTATATACAATAATGGGCTCAAATGAGCAAAAGAAAAATGATATAAACATAAAATATGTGCTCAAGTGAGCAAAGTGAAAATCAATATGAATAATGAGTAAGAAATAAATGACATTAAAAGTAAATGACAAGAAATTAAATGCTCAAATTAAAGTTAGTGGTTAGTAAAGTTATGTTAGTTTGTCATAAGACAATGTAGCGCTATGTTAAGCAATCGTAAGTGGACTAATGTAGTAGTCACACCTATTTGAGGTCGGTCAATAAGAATATAGGAAAATAACACAAGTTAGAGATCATGACTAGTAAGCCAAACTCCATAAACTTGCCATGCCAAACAAAAGGGGAAAGGCCTTGTATTGACT
Source organism: Lathyrus oleraceus (assembly GCF_024323335.1). Lineage (NCBI taxonomy): Eukaryota > Viridiplantae > Streptophyta > Magnoliopsida > Fabales > Fabaceae > Lathyrus > Lathyrus oleraceus. The sequence goes on along the minus strand of NC_066579.1, from coordinate 12,364,168 downwards.
TTAGGTTATTTTCTTGACCAAGAAGCAACCTATCTTGGACACAAAACAACTCACTTGATCATGGATCAAGTTGAGTTTGGTTTGGATCAAAGAAGGTTAAACCTCTCATTTGTTAGGACCAACCATAAGACTTTAACTCATTGGCCATTGATGGAAAGAAAGGGATGAAGATGAAAGGGAGGGGAAAATAAGATCACAACCAAATCCAATTGATCAAATGTGAATCAAATTAATATCAACCAACATCAAACAGAAAAGAAGTGAAGATAACAAGTCAAAGAGTCAATGATATTTTTTTGGTATTTTTGAATTAAAATAAAATGCAAATAAAAAATAAACAAATAAGGTCAAACCTCAAATTTAATTTAAATTAACTTCAAAGAGTCCAATTAAATTCTCATAGGTTTAACATAGTCAAACAAGCTTTGACTAATTTACTCAGAAATTTTTGAAATCAGAAAGTAATTAAAAACAATTAAAAACAATTAAAAATAACATAATATGAATTAAAATCTTAAATAATCTCAAATCAAATAAGAAATTGATGAGACCATTTTTCATTGACTTATCATGATCCATAAATGCTATGAAAATATTTTTGGATTTTTTAAAAGTCAGAAAGTATTTTAAGATGAATTAAAACTATTAAAAATCAAATAATACATGAAAAATATCAAATGAAGTCACAAAAATAATTAAAAATCAAAATATGAAACTAGATTTTTCAAGAAATTTTCTGGAGTTGGTCTCATATTTTTATGACTTCGAATGAATTTTTTTATGAATTTTTGAAAATCAAATGAATTAACTGAAAATAAAAGAAAATAGAATAAATGGAAAAAACCACAGCCGCGCGATGGACTTCATTAATTGACGTGGCATCAATGACTGGTTCAGATCTGATGGCGCATGGTGTACACTAGTCAAGCGCGCCACAACATGAATTAAAATAAGTAATCACAATGGATGCACACGATTAGATCCTGAACACATGATCCAAAGGCCAAGAGTGACACACGTGGTGATGGTGGTGGAAACCACTATCTTCTCCGGTGAGACAACCACTTCTGGCCACCAGTTGCAGAAAAAAAAGTTTTAATGAAAATGGAAAACAAAGACATGGAAATGAAGCTTGTGTGATGGAGATCATCACTGTACCATTGGATCTTCCTCACTCTTCCTATATTGAGAGAAACGTGAAGAAGACGATCATGGTGTTCCAACTGTAAGCTCATGAAATGATGAATTAAAAGCACCAATGGCTTGCCTTAAGTGTGAGGACTTCAGAAAACCACACAAACACAAGAATGCTACATTGAATTGAGAGTTCTAGATCCAAAAAGTTTGAATGTATACCTCTGAATTGAAGCACTTCAGGCCACGAATCCTTCAAGTTTCTTGCTCCTCTTTGATCTATGGATGTAGGGGAAGTGAAAGGCTAAGGAATTAGGCTTTGAAGATTAGCTAATGATGCTGAATTTCAAGCTTAAAAGTGAGAAATTTTTTTGAACAATTCCTTTGGTATGGCTATGGTTTCAATGTTGCATCAATTCAGATCTCCAAAATGTTACCAAATGAATGAGAGGGAGCTGTTATTTATAGCTGAAGGTGGTTGTGCATCAAACTTCCCTCATGTGCATGGCAATTTGAATTTTTCTTGCATGGGCCTGTGCAAGCGTGTAGCAGGCCCAATGATGAATGAAATATCTTGCTGATACCACCTGAAGATCATTTGGATGTTCACTTTTAATGGAGAAAGATTGCACATTAAGTTTCATTATAAAACATTAAAATGCACCTAAATGAAAAGAATTTCGAAACTCACAAATGATAGATCCAAATGAGTAATGTGAGTAATGGTTGGAAAGCCCTTGAAACAAGGAACAAAAGTCATGTTGGGCAAAAATTCATTTGGCATTTGGAAATTTATGAAAACTGGCTGTGAAAATTCAGGTACAAAACATATTCAAAACACTTTGAAAAATTTCACCAAAAGCAAGCTTAATGAAACCCCTCTCTTTTTATGATGCAAGATTCAAATGAATAAACCTCCAACATAAACGTTGTAGGTAATTTCAAGATGATCAATTTATACTCAAAGTTTAAATCATTTGCTATTTATATGACAAAGGTATGGGCATTGAAGTTGGGTACTTTTTCAAATTCAATGAATTAGGTCCAAGATGACCTATAATATTTTGTATTATCACATGTATTTATATTAGGATTATGAAATATTTGTCCAACATAAAATTTGAAGTAGACATCTCAATATTTCCAATGCATTTTGTCTCACCTCAAAATAATAAAAAATAAGGAGGTTATGCCCTTGGTAAGTTGACCCAAAATTAGGGTTTTAGTCAAAATGACCTATAATGTTTTTAAATGAATGATGACCTTAAAAGTTTCAAATGGATTTTTAATGAACATGAAAGTTATTCATATGGTCCTTAGGAACATTGTTTCTCTTGGGTTCATCTTTATTTGATAGACACATCAAAAGTTATATCTCAATGGTGCTCAACTTAGTCAAATGACTTGACTGGTCAACTTTTCAAGGCCAAACTTCCAATCTTAATATATAAATGATTGAGGATTATCAAATAGGCTCACATATGCATAAAATGATGAATGAAAGAACTTACCTTGATTAAATTTGATCAAAGGTTTGATGTTGCTTCATGGGCAAGGCACAATCAAAGCACAATGGAATTAGGGTTTCCTTGGGAAACAATCCTCAAGCCCCTTGGGTAATCTTGATCAAATTGGCAAATTGAGATACTTGGGAGACATATATGATTATTAGGAGCTTTGTGGACCATTTTCGTGCTTTGTTTCATCTTCATCTAGCCATTTCATTGGGTTTAGGAGCCTCCTAGGAGCATTGGAGCACATGATCACTTGAGCTTCAAAACCAAAAGAGTTAGTGACATATTTTTTGTGCTTTTGGTTAGTAATCAAATAAGAAAAGCAATAATATACAATACAAGCGTGCTTGGTGGTCTCAAAACACTCACACAAGTCCCAACCCTAGGGTTAAGGAGCAAAACATGCTATGATCCTTGAGGCAATGCACTTGTGCAATTACATGATGCCATGAGGGAGCTTTGGGTCAAAATTAGGGTCTTACAGATGCCCCTATTTAAGGTCATTCTAGCCGGAGATACGAAGGTTAAAATCTTCGCCTCAACGAGATAGAATGAGCTTAAATAATAACAAAGAGACAAATTTTGGTCCCTAAGAGACCTCATGATGCAAATGTATGTATGCAAAATAAAATCTTCATGGTGGATAATTGCCACAAAGGAAAAGAAATCAGGAGAGACTGAAAAATCCATAGGAGTAACACACTCACTAGGGAGACAGAGACTCTGGGGGGAAATAAGGTAAGAATGCGTGAGCAGGTCACGACTTGAAAACTTGCTAGGAAACATGAAGGGATTCCACGAAAATAAATTGATGGAAAGACTCGAGCTGACGCAAAGATGCATGTATTAGGGAATATGCCAATACAACGCAACTATCCACAAAGGACACATCGGATAAAAAATCCAGACTCAGACGGGGACGTACACGAAGGACTTAGTTGAGGAAGAAAAGACGAGATATTACCCGTTACTGGGTAATAACTCAAAGAGAGACATATTATTGAAACACCGGTTACTGGGTGAGAGAACAACACGCTCAGGGAGAAAGAATATCTAAGACCGATATAAGGGTGAGAGATATCAATCATCCGAAACATCTGAGGAGGACCCAAAAGGCACATCTCGACTCAGGAAAATCTGACTCCACAGGGGACGAAAAGTCATAATAGGGAGCAGAAGGAAGGAACACCAGGGATACCGGTTACTGGGTATATAATAGGTGACCAACTAGGCGTGAATTGGGAACATAGCCAAGACACTCATCATCCAAAAGGAGGGATAAAAAAGAAAACTCGACTTACAGAATGGACATTCGATTCCACAAGGAAATGCGAATCTTACTCGACTGGGGAAGAAAATGACTTCGACTAAAGAGTGCATGAGATATATTTTCTAATACCGTCATAATGTAGATAACATACTCGCATGGAAGATTATCCACAACCGGTTATTGGGTTAATAAAGGATAAATCGACCAAAAAGAAAGGACATCAGGATACCGGTTACTGGGTATAAAATGATGACCAATCAGAAGGAGAAACAACCATTATCAAATAAGGGTAAATGAAAGATGACTCGCAAGGGATAAATTGCCTGACAAAAGCAATTATCCAAGAGATATATCACCGGTTACTGGGTGGTATACTCAAAAACGAAGGAATATCAATACCGGTTACTGGGTAAAGATAACCAACAAAGAGGGGATTACATCTACCGGTTACTGGGTAGAAAACCACAGAAATAGGACTTACAACTACCGGTTACTGGGTAGAAGGCCACAAAATTCGTCGGGGAAGAGATGAACAATTACTGGTTACTGAGCAATTGAACAACTGAACCACAAGTAACTTCAGCGGATAACAAGAAAGGAATCAATCCAGGAACAAACTAGAAAGACACAATCAAACAATACTCAACCCGATGAGGATATAACTCAGGGGAGTAATTCCATCCCGGTACACTACTGGGGAGGAAACTGAAACAATAATCATCCACGAGGACATAACTCAGTGGGGAAGAAAAAAGAAACGATAGACACTTTCTGCCTATGAGGCTGACTCTATATGGAGAGATAGACACAAACATCTGCTTGGGGAAGAACATTTCACCAATAGCAGTGGATAACAAGCAAAGACATAAGGCAAAGAATGCAATCATGAATATCTGAATGCTCTGATTATGCATGTATATGCATGATTTGTGTATGATTAATGCTGACAAACAAACATATCTAACACAAATAAGTTCAAGAATCACGGGCAAACACTCGGCCAACGTCTCGACAAGAAAGGAGAAGCCTACTGGAGAACTCAGTTTGGGAACAACCCGAGCAAGACGAAAATAAATCATCAGGGATATCAAACCTTATGCCAAAGCTACACTCGCTGAGGATACAAAGAAGATGTATTCAGGAGCAGCGAAAGAGGATGATCAAACAGAGATCTCAAACTCTGGTGAGGATAGGTGGTTAAATAACAGTAAGATCCACCAGAGAAGAAACTCTACTAGGGAAGCTTTATCAAGGAAAGATGTGAAACCCTGTGGGGAACCACCACCAACTAGATGCACATCAATCAAAACACTCCCTTCTATCTGCTGGAGAGGAAACTCTGCTAAGGGGAGAAATAGCATTTTGCTCCACTGGGGAAGGAAATAAACATTTTCAACACCATCTCTCAATGCTAGAAGAAATCTTCAGACCTGGAGAAGATACCAATCATTAAACTCGGATCAGGCAACCCTACCGGGGACAAGCTGCAAATGTTCTCGACGGAACTACCCTGGCTAAGGAAATTGGAAATGAATCCTTCGTCAACAAATGACATGCTGGGGATGAAAAGGGAGACAAGCCATTCACCAATTACTCTAGGCAACTTCCTGCTGAGGAGACAATTATCTGGAAAGATAGCTCTGCAAGGAACACATGCTTACTCCGTTGGGGACTTCTACTCATGCTGGGGAAAGACAAACCTCCTCGTGAGTAGAATAGCATATCAACTTTCATCAATCTATAAGGGATTTTAGGTCAGTCAAGACAAGGAATGACAACCATATAATTGATAAAACATAAATGCTAGTGCCTGATATAGAGCGATACACGTCTCTGAAAGATCAAGGCAAGAACTGGAACAGAAGGGATCATCCACAGATCAACCATACCACCAATCATGGATTGCTAAGACTCCGCGGGGGAAACAAGCATGTATGCACAAACAAACTATCCGGGAATGCGTCGGGTAAACATCCACAAATTTTGCTAGGAGAGAACAATCCAATAAGATAGATCAATCCACTGCCATCCAAGAGAACTTCTCATATCAGATTCTCTGGGAAGCTGATGATGTATCATTCTTTCCACGCTCGCTGGGGAGACAACTGAAAGCTGATGAAGAGGATATAAAAATGCCAGAATATGAACAAATGTCTTACCTTTTGGTAATCATACTATCCTTGGGAAAGCACTGAGGACATTCCACTTGTCCTTCCAGTCATTGTGAATGTTCATTTTGTTTAAAATAGTTTATTTATGAAAACTTTATTTGTTTAAAACAATGATATTTATCAATTAAAAACATGCAAACATTTGTTAAACAGAAACAAATAAGAGTGCAAAGAATTGGATAAAGGCTCAAATTTATTTAATAGAATGGTAGTCTGCAAATGGCGAGACTCCATGGATCTTTACAAATTTGAAATTGGTGATATACATGGAAAAAGGGCTACATTGAACATAATGACCATTTCTCCACCAACTCTAAATCCACTGTATTCGAAACTTCAGTTGATGATGACTGAGCGAGAATCTTTGATAGATGACAGTTGTAGAACAAAGTCTTGTCAGGATGCAGTTACTTGCCAAAATCCCTAATTTTTGCCTAGATTGCCCCAGGGTGAGGTACTCAATCTAGCGGGATATATTTATTTTTTCTTATCTCTCTAACTTTTGCCTGGACCGCCCTTTCGGGTTTTCAATCCACTGAGACGCTCATTTTTTCCTAAGCCGCCCTTTCGGGTTTTCAACTTAGCGAGCTATTCTGTTTTTATTTTTAGGCGAAATATTTCTTGACTGCATATGAATTCACAGAACGAGTGAAATCCTCCCCATCCATAGTTGTAAGCAACAAAGCACCGCCTGAAAAGGCTCTCTTAACAACGTACGGACCTTCATAGTTTGAAGTTCACTTGCCCCTGGAATCGGGCGTGAATGACAAGACTTTCTTCAGCACGAGATCACCTTCTCGGAACACACGGGGCTTGACCTTCTTATCAAAAGCTTTCTTCATTCCTTGCTAATACAACTGACCATGACACATGGCAGTTAATCTCTTCTCTTCAATCAAATTCAGTTGGTCATAACGACTCTGAACCCATTCAGCCTCAGTCAACTTGGCTTCCATCAAGACTCTCATTGATGGGATCTCGACCTCCACGGGGAGCACAACCTCCATGCCATATACACGGGAGAAAGGGGTTGCCCATGTTGAAGTGCGGACAGATGTACGATAGCCATGCAAAGCAAATGGCAGCATCTCATGCCAATCTTTGTACGTAACAACCATCTTCTGAATAATCTTCTTGATGTTCTTGTTAGCGGCTTCAACAACCCCATTCATCTTGGGTCTATAGGGGGAAGAATTATGATGTGCAATCTTGAACTCGCTACATAGCTCTTTCATCATCTTATTGTTCAAGTTAGATCCATTATCAGTAATGATCTTGTCTGGCACACCATATCGGCATATGAGTTGATTCTTAATAAACCTCACAACCACCTGCCTGGTCACACTTGCATACGACGCCGCTTCAACCCACTTGGTGAAGTAATCAATGGCTACGAGAATAAAATGGTGACCGCTAGACGCCTTAGGTTCAATCATGCCAATCATGTCAATTCCCCACATGGAGAAAGGCCATGGTGAGGAAATAACATTCAGAAGTGTCAGGGGAACATGAATCTTGTCTGCATAAATCTGACACTTGTGGCATTTCTTCACAAACTTGCAGCAATCAGACTCCATTGTCAGCCAATAGTAGTTTGCTCTCAACATCTTATTTGCCATGGCATGTCCATTGGAATGAGTACCAAATGAACCCTCATGGACTTCAGTCATCAACGGGTCTGCTTCGTGTCTATCCACGCATCTAAGCAGAACCATGTCAGAATTCCTCTTGTAAAGCACATCACCATTAAGGTAGAAACTGCCAGATAATCTCCTCAAAGTCTTCTTATCTTTAACAGATGCCTCAGGCGGGTAAGTCTGACTTTGGAGAAAACATTTGATATCATAATACCACGGCTTATCATCTTTCACCTCCTCAACTGCAAACACATGAGCCGGTCTATCCAAGCGCATCACGGTAATATTCGGGACTTCATTCCAATAATTGACAGCAATCATTAAAGCAAGCGTAACGAAAGCATCCGCCATTCGATTCTCATCTCGAGGAATATGATGAAAGTCAACTTTAGTAAAGAAAGTTGAAATTCTCCTCGCATAATCTCTATATGGGATGAGGCCAGGCTGATTCGTCTCCCATTCACCTTTAATCTGATTAACGACAAGGGTTGAATCGCCATAAACATCAAGATGTTTGATCCTAAGATCAATACACTATTCCAAACCCATAATACAAGCCTCGTACTCCGCCATATTATTCGTGCATTTGAAAGTTAGCCTTGCTGTAAAAGGAAAATGTGTGCCTTGAGGAGTAATAATCACTGCCCCAATATCATTTCCATACCGATTGACAGTGCCATCGAACACCATACCCCATCGGGAACCAGGCTCTGGCCCTTCATCGAGCGTAGGCTCATCACAATCTTTCATCTTCAAATACAGAATCTCCTCATCAGGGAAGTCATACTGCACGGACTGATAATCTTCAATTGGTTGATGCGCCAAATGGTCAGCCAAGATACTACCTTTAATAGCTTTTTGAGCTCGATACTCAATATCATACTCAGATAACAACATCTGCCAACGGGAAATTCTCCCAGTTAAAGCAGGCTTCTCAAAGATATACTTGATTGGATCCATTTTGGATATCAACCAAGTTGTATGATTTAACATATATTGGCGTAAACGCTTAGCAGCCCAAGCCAAAGTGCAGCATGTCTTCTCAAGCATTGAGTACCGAGACTCACAGTCAGTGAACTTCTTACTCAAGTAGTATATTGCATATTCTTTCTTTCCTGATTCATATTACTGACCAAGGACAAAACCCATGGAATCATCAAGCACAGTCAAGTACATAATCAACGGTCTCCCTTCAACAGGCGGAGACAGAATCGGAGGCTCAGACAAATACTCTTTGATACTGTCAAAAGCTTTCTGGCAATCCTCAGTCCAATCATGACGCTGATCTTTCCGGAGGATCTTGAATATAGGCGCATATGTGGCAGTCACGTGGGATATAAATCTCGAAATGTAATTCAAGCGGCCAAGAAAACCTCAGACTTGCTTCTCAGTTTTGGGCGCAAACATCTCTTGTATTGCTTTGACCTTGGCAGGATCAACCTCAATACCTCTCTCGCTGACAATAAAGCCCAATAACTTGCCGGAACGGACTCCAAATGTACACTTGTTCGGATTCAAGCAGAGTTTGTACTTCCTCAAACGCTGGAAAAACTTCAACAAGTGTTCTACATGTTCAACTTACGTTTTCGACTTTGCAATCATATCATCAACATATACCTCTATCTCCTTGTGCATCATATCATGAAACAAGGTAGTCATATCACGTTGATACGTGGCTCCAGCGTTCTTCAAACCACAGGGCATCTCTCGATAACAGAATGTTCCCCAAGGTGTGATGAATGTTGTATTCTCCATATCCTCGGGTGCCATTCTAATTTGATTATAACCGGAAAATCCGTCCATAAAGGAAAAGACATTGAATTTAGCCGTATTGTCTACCAACATATCAATGTGTGGTAGAGGAAAATCATCTTTCGTACTAGCTTTATTCAAGTCACGGTAATCCACATGCATTCGGACTTTTCCATCTTTCTTAGGTACCGACACAATATTGGCCACCCATTGAGAATATGTAAAAGTCACCAGAAACCCCGCATCAATTTTCTTATGAACTTCTTCTTTAATCTTTACTGCCATATCAAGATGAGTTCTTCTGAGCTTCTGCTTCACAGGCACACACTCAGGCTTCAACGGCAAGAAATGTTGCACGATATCAGTATCTAGACAAGACATGTCTTCATACGACCAGGCAAAGATGTCGACATATTCTCGTAGCAACTCAATAAACCCCTTTTTAACATACTCTTCAAGGAGTGCCCCAATCTTCACTTCATGAATGCAGTCTTCAGACCCCAAGTTGACTGTTTCTAGATTCTCAAGATGTGGCTGAATGATCTTCTCCTCGTGCTCAAGAAGACGGGTAATCTCATCAGGAATCTCTTCAACATCATCTTCTTCTGCCTCAAATACAGGGAACTCAAAGTTGGGAGATGGTGTTGGATCGTTATGTTCAATGGGTTTGATTAACCTGCATAATGATTTTAAGTATAAAAGAGATTTCAGAATTCAAACAAGACAAATCATTATGCAGATGAAAGTTGATTTTATTCTCTTTTTAGGGTTTTATAGTGATCACCAATTTCATGCAAAAAGGCAAAAAGGAAAATAATTTGGAAAACAACATTTAACATGCGATTATTGAATGAATATCATTGTATTTAATCAATTATGCCAACAATGTCTCCGCTTCTCCTTTTGGCATGGGAGAAGGGTTTTTAATCAAAATGAACACATTACGTTGACTTATGGATAACTGTTGGAACATCAACAACGACCCAATTATTGCAGATCCCTCCAGGTATGACAAAGTTGCCAAGGTCTTCCTCTTCCTCTTCTTCAATGACGGCAGCAGCTTCCTGATCTTCAATGGTATGGATGAAACCTCCACTCTGAAACAACCCACGATCATTGGAAACACCAGAAGAGTACCTTATACCAGCCCAGGACTTGTTATCTTCCAACTTGATCATTTCCCCCAAACCAGTAGTTGCACCATGCTCAATGGCCAACTTCGCGTCATTATAGGAGACAAATGAAGAAAGTCCTTTCCTAGAAGGCTCAACAATAGATAAGGCTTGGAACGGCGTTCCAACCTCATCCTCAGCATCAATATAGGAAAAGGAAGATAAATGGATGACCAAGAGAGCCTTCTCTCCCCCTATCACCACCAACTTTTTGTTCTTGACGAACTTCAACTTTTGGTGCAGGGTGGATGTCACGACACCTGCCTCATGAATCCATGGTCTACCAAGCAAACAGCTATATGACGGATGAATATCCATGACCTGGAAAATGATCTGGAAATCACTAGGTCCAATCTTGATTGGGAGGTCTAATTCACCAAAAGCTTTCACCACCACCACTCCACTCTGCCTCATGGGAGGCCCCTGATATGAAAGTTTGGCAAGAGTGGATTTTGGTAATACATTAAGTGATGACCTTGTGTCCACCAACACATTGGACAGGGCATCATCTTTACAATTCATAGAGATATGTAAAGCCAAATTGTGGTTTTTTCCCTCTTCGGGAAGATCATCATCACAGAAGCTGAAATTGTTGCAGGCAGTTATATTTGCAACAATGCTATCAAACTGCTCAATTGTGACATCATGATCCACGTATGCCACGTCCAACACCCTTTGCAACGCTTCATGGTGTGGATCTGAATTCATCAACAAAGATAGGACATATATCTTTGATGAAGTTTGAAGCAACTGATCCACAACATTATACTCACTCTTCTTGATGAGCCTCAACATCTCATCACCATCCTCTCTTATGCCAGACTGGCCAACCAGGATAGGAGCTTTATTGGATTTAACAACAACAGGGTCAACACCCTTCACAACAGGAACAAACTGATTTGAAGAAGAAGTCCCCACAGGACCAGCAGGATTGACACCATCTTTCTTCACAATGTCTTCATGAGATTTCGGCTGAGCCGAGAAAACACGACCACTACGGGTCACTCCACTAACATCAGAAATGCTCACAACAGAGGTGGAGGGCAACGGAACCTCCTTCCCATCTTCCAACATAACAACATTATAACGGTACGAGACCGCTCTGTCTGACACATACGGGACAGGGCCCGCTGGCTTGATCACAAGAGTTGGTGATACCTTCTTCTTGCTGCCATCATACTTGATAACAATAGGATCAGGAATTTTGAATACGGGAGTAATAACATTGACTTCATCCTCATTACAATTTTGAAGTATCTCAATCATCCTTTGATCTAGCATCTCTTGGATGTCTTTTCTCACTTGACGGCATCCTCTTTCATTGATAGTGCACACCTGGCATCTATCATGATCATGCTCATAATGACTGTGTTCACACAACAGCTTATGCATCTCTACCAAGGATTGCCTTATGTCATTCACATAAAGGACTTTGTACTTGCCAAGGCACCCCTGAACCATATTGACAACTGCTTTCCCATGCTCGGGCAATGGGTTCTTCTTCACATGTGGGCCTACGTCCTCAAAGAACAGTATCCCACTCCTCACAAGGTCTTGCACTTTGGTCTTCAAAGGAAAACAATTCTCCACATCATGTCCGGGCGCACTGGAATGATACACACAATGAAGTTCGGGCTTGTACCACCATTGAGGATTGGCTGGCACAGCAGGAGGATCACGAGGAGTTATCAACTTCCTATCGATTAAGGAAGGATAAAGTTCAGCATAGGTCATAGGAATCGGGTCAAAGGTCACCCTCTTTCTCTCATAGTTGCTGGTGCTGGTGTTGTTATTGTTGCGAGGCTGGTAAGCTTGTTGTTGTTGACGATGTTGTTGTTGTGGTTGTTGTTGAACTTCTCTGAAAGCAGGTGCTATATGAGCCACCTGGTGTTGGTTAATAGTGGATCGGACCTCTTTCCTCCTCACAGAGGGCCTTCTTTTGACATGGGAAGAAACAACATGAGTCTCCCCTTCCTTCTTCCTGGCAAATCCCCTATATTTATTTGCCGAAGAGCCATCATCACGGGACAAGCGTCCTTCACGTACCCCCTCTTCTAGCCTCATCCCCATATTCACCATTTCGGTGAAGTCCGAGGGAGCGCTAGCAATCATACGCTCGTAGTAGAAAGAGCTCAAAGTCTTCAGGAAGATCTTTGTCATCTCCTTCTCCTCCAAGGGTGGCACTATCTGAGCTGCTAATTCTCGCCACCTCTGGGCGTATTCCTTGAAGGTCTCTTTGTCCTTTTGGGACATTGCCCTCAACTGATCTTTGTCTGGAGCCATGTCCACATTATATTTATACTGTTTCACAAAGGCCTCACCTAGATCATTGAAAGTGCGGATGCTTGCACTCTCCAGCCCCATATACCACCGGAGCGCAGCACCTGTCAGGCTATCTTGAAAGTAGTGAATCAGCAGTTGATCATTGTCGGTTTGGGTTGACATCTTGCGAGCATACATCACAAGATGGCTGAGTGGGCATGTATTTCCCTTGTACTTCTCAAAGTCAGGCACTTTGAATTTAACCGGGATCTTAACGTTGGGCACCAAGCACAATTCAGCAGCACTCTTCCCAAAAAGATCTTTACCTCTCAAAGTTTTCAGTTCCTTGCGCAGCTCAAGGAATTGATCTTTCATCTCGTCCATTTTCTCATATACGTCCGGGCCCTCAGATGGCTCGGAATGATAAATGGTGTCTTCTACATGCGGGAGAGTGTGCATAATGGGAGGTGGCACAGACAGAACGGGGCTAGATGCCAGCATAGAAGCAAAAGTGGGGCAAAAACCCTCTGGCATGAAGTTAGATGGCATTCCCCAAGGGAATCCAGCTGGCATACTAGGAGCGAAGTGGGCGGTAGCGGTGGACACTGTTGAGGTAGCCACTTCGGAGACAACAGTCCTCGCGGGAGGAGTTGCAGGAGTTGGAGAAGCTTGACTTTGCGCAGCAAGGACTGACTCCATCATGGCAGTCAGCCTGGCAATCTCTTCCTTCAGATCCCTATTCTCTTGTTCGAGGTGTTCCATGATCTTCTGATGATTTGCTCGGGTGTTATACCGGTGCGTCAGCTTGTCTTCAAAATAAATGAAGAGCAAAGAGTTAGACCACTGTATCAGAGCTCAGAACCAAAACCTGCTTATGCATATGATGCATGCAATGCTTGTGCACATGATTTTTTTTTTATCAGAGGAACTTTATAGAGATCTATTTGCAAATATTTGAAAATATTGAACTTTTTAAGATATATATGGAATACTCATAGCAATATAATTTGGAAACCTTTTACATCAAAGAAGTAATACAGTCTTGGTAACCAAATACAATACAAGAGAAAAGGAGAATAAACATCCTATGGAGCCCTAGAAGAAATCGTCCAAAGCCTTCGAGATCGAAAGATAAGTCGCACGAAGCCTCTTCACCTCTCTCTCATAAGTTGCTTCCATGTCGGTCTTTTCCTTGACGAGCTGATCATACTTCCTCTTCCAAAACCTAGACGAGTGAGGAAGGAGAGAAGTAACTACATCATCGGGCTCATCAATAACTTGATGCTCTAGAAATGCTATCATTGCATCCTTATCTTTGAGTTGCTGAAGAAGCTCCTCACGCTCACGAACCCCAGCACGCGAACGATCTTCGTCTCTCAACTCCTCTACTCCTTAGTTAGGGAGGGTTGAAGGCCTAACCATAACCATACGGGTAGGTCTCGGATACTCGTACGGCATACGGTACTCAAAGGCTCTCTTCCTTACCCAAGAGGTGTAAGGTTCCAAAGCAACAAAGGTTCTCCTTGAAGGCAAGCGTCTGAGGCAGGTGCGAAATAAACCACTTGTACAACAGAGGCAGACAACACACAATGGAACCACCACCCTTTGTATTCCTCATATGCAAAGACAAATAAGTGTCACCCAACAGAGTCGGAACGGGATTAAGAGAAGAGAAAATCCTAATAGCGTTCACGTCCACAAAGTTGTCGATGTTGGGAAATAACACTAGCCCATAGATGAGGAGTATAAATATGGCTTCAAAAGCTTCCTTACTCATGGCCTTCCCAAACAAGGTAGCTTTGGCAATCAGAAAATCAGACGGGAGACCTAGAATTCCACCTTTGGTAGTCATATTGGCAACAATGTCAGATACATCCACATGAAGCATGTCAGCAATCTCTTGAGAAGACGGAATTTTCTCCAAACCACTGAACGGCAACTGGTCAAGAATAGGTATACCCACATGATAGGCATACTCCTTAAGTGTAGGCAAAAGCTGGAAATCCGGAAAAGTAAAGCACCGATACAAAGGATCGTAGAACTGCACCAACACACTCATCAGACCCTCATCCACCTTAGTAGAAAGAATAGACATAAGCTTCCCATGTCTAGCTTTGAACTCCAAAGGCTCTAATACATAAGATGCCAAACTCCTTAACTCTTTCAAGTCGGGTTGTCTGAAACTGTACTTCTTCATAGTCCTTCTTTGCTTATCCATGTCTGAAAATTGCAAATAGACCTCTTAAGTTCCTTGAAAAATCTTTATTGTCGATGACATGAATGCGGATGAATGCATGGATGCATGAATGCAACAAACACACTCAAGGATCAAGCAAGTCACACCACACAAAGGTCACGAGACGGCTCAAGTCATCATCAATATCAATCATCCATTTTGGTGGATTAGGGATTACGCCTTATCAACACCCAAGTTCCATTGATATTGAGGATATACGAGAACGGATCAACCGCGAATCACGGGTTTGTTGTAAGTCACGAGCATGGAGTCTCGGTTAAGAACCACCCAACGGGAGTGCACTACAGTTTAAACCTGACAATCATGTTCTAAAAAAAAGGTTCCCATAGTCACCATCCCATCTTTCGGATATTATCGGATTAAACGACTACTCGTCTTCCAAAAATATTCTCAAGAGAGACTCTTAGGAGTGTAGCATTGCGTAACAATCGCCTCAAGTCTTACACTTGAACGACCTTCGCACTACGTCCTAAAATAGGCCAAGATGGGCTAGGTATCTAAGGTCCTTGGCTTCTAAGGATTCTATTGGAAAGAGTAATGCCTAACCACGACTACTCGTGTGACATTATTGATCCCAATAAGACCTCCACCAAGTGAATGGGCTTGCAAGTTAACTTGTTAAGGAATAACTCCACACAAGTCAACAAGACTATGCCATTCTCCTATCATAAGTGCACTCGAGTTCGGGTATAGAACTCATCTCATAAGAAACCACCAAGCATACAAGCATTTAATATATCAAGAAATTCATACATTACAAACAATACATTCATCCCAAATTTGCACAAAAATATGTCACAAATAAATATAAACATACAACATATGCAAGCAAAAAGTAGGCTAAACCTACTAGAGACATGTTTCCCCAGCAAAGTCGCCACTTTTCTGTAGCGGGGTTTTCGTTACCTTTAGGTTTATTGACTAAACCAAAAGTAAACATACAATTCGAGTCGCCACCGCACTTTTATTTGTCCAAAGGAAAGGCTATAAAGCGAACAAAAGCCAAGTAAGAAGTATTTCAAATCAAAAACTAATAAAAATGTCAGAGATCTAGGTAAGGGGGTTGGTTATGAAATGGGAAGGTTTTATGCACCCAAAACATCCTTAGTACTCTAAGGGAACCCTTTTTGTAAATATGTGTTGTAGGTTGGTATTTGTGAAAAGATTTGTGCAAAAATATTGGAGGGATGAGAAGAGAATAGATTATATTTACAAATTTTTGTTATTTGAATGGATGAACCCATTGCCTACGTACCATCACAAAGGGGGATCAAAACCTCGTAGTTCGGGGTAAAAAATCTCAAAGATTGGTGAATTTGTTTGACCAAAAGCCTTAAGGTCTTTTGTTATCAAAGGGAGAAAATTCAACCTAAACCAATAATCCACCATGTGAGGAAGGCTTCAACATACTAGTGAGGGGTTAACCATATAATAAGCATGGAAGACTTATAATCCAATCACTAAGGATGACGTGAGATTTACATCAACCACTATGATAACTCAAACCTATGACTAATGTTTTTGAAAAGTTTTAATAAGGTGGCCATTGGAACCACAAAAACAACTTGAAGTGAGTTATATTTACAAGTTAGATTTATTTACAAAATGAAGTCAATGTTGGATTAAGATTTATTAACAATGAGTATTGATGAAAATGGTTTTGAAAAGTCAAAGGCTTAAGGCCTAGGTTTCTAATTTGAAACAAAGTCAAAGTTTTGAAAATGATTTTTGGCTTGGTTAGAGTGGGGAGAAGAAGAGAAGGGCTAGTCCTAAGGCACACAAAGATAAGAGGGGAAAGATAAACCCTTGGAGTTCCTTTTCTTGGAATCATAGAGATGATTCAAGATTCTCCTTTCCTTTGGACTTAGCACACAAACAAGCAATCAACAAATTGAATTCAAGCTCCTAGGATCTCCATTTGGCTTGGCTCTTAACTTGGCTACTCATAACAATGGTCCTCTTTTCACAATCTCAAAGTGGAATCCCTATCACACAAGAGCAAACATCAAAAAGTTCACAACACAATAAGGGGAATGGACAAAGAATAAGTTTGCATGAGAAGTCCTTTGAGGTCAACTTTGAACTTTATCATTCTAAAGGCATGAGGCCTATTGCTCTTCAACAAGTTTTTGCATTCTAAAGGCATGAGGCCTAGTTGCTCTTGAACTCCTTTAAGCATAGGTAAGTTCTAATTCTAAGTCCTTTCTTCTTTTGCATTTGGTTCACACAAAACAAGTACAAAGCAAACACAAGATAGCAATATATTTATATACAATAATGGGCTCAAATGAGCAAAAGAAAAATGACATAAACATAAAATATGTGCTCAAGTGAGCAAAGTGAAAATCAATATGAATAATGAGCAAGAAATAAATGACATTAAAAGTAAATGACAAGAAATTAAATGCTCAAATTAAAGTTAGTGGTTAGTAAAGTTATGTTAGTTTGTCATAAGACAATGTAGCGCTATGTTAAGCAATCGTAAGTGGACTAATGTAGTAGTCACACCTATCTGAGGCCGGTCAATAGGAATATAGGCAAATAACACAAGTTAGAGATCATGACTAGTAAGCCAAACTCCATAAACTTGCCATGCCAAACAAAAGGGGAAGAGCCTTGTATTGACTTTAGGTTATTTGCTTGACCAAGAAGCAACCTATCTTGGACACAAAACAACTCACTTGATCATGGATCAAGTTGAGTTTGGTTTGGATCAAAGAAGGTTAAACCTCTCATTTGTCAAGACCAACCATAAGACTTTAACTCATTGGCCATTGATGGAAAGAAAGGGATGAAGATGAAAGGGATGGGAAAATCAGACCACAACAAATCCAATTGATCAAATGTGAATCAAATCAACATCAACCAACATCAAACAGAAAAGAAGTGAAGATAACAAGTCAAAGAGTCAATGATATTTTTTTGGTATTTTTGAATTAAAATAAAATGCAAATAAAAAATAAACAAATAAGGTCAAACCTCAAATTTAATTCAAATTAACTTCAAAGAGTCCAATTAAATTCTCATAGGTTCAACATAGTCAAACAAGCTTTGACTAATTTTCTCACAAAATTTAGAAATCAAAAAGTAATTAAAAACAATTAAAAATAGCATAATATGATTTAAAGTCTCAAATAATCTCAAATCAAATAAGAAATTGATGAGACCATTTTTCATTGACTTATCATGATCCATAAATCCTATGAAAATATTTTTTGATTTTTTAAAAGTCAGAAAGTATTTTAAAATGAATTAAAACTATTAAAAATAAAATAATACATGAAAAATATCAAATGAAGTCACAAAAATAATTAAAAATCAAAATATGAAACTAAATTTTTCAAGAAATGTTTTGGAGTTGGTCTCATATTTTTATGACTTTAAATGGTTTTTTAATGAATTTTTGAAAATCAAATGAATTAACTGAAAATAAAAGAAAATAGAATAAATGGAAAAAACTACAGCCGCGCGATGGACTTCATTAATTGACGTGGCATCGATGACTGGTTCAGATCTGATGGCGCATGGTGTACACTAGTCAAGCGCGCCACAACATGAATTAAAATAAGTAATCACAATGGATGTACACGATTAGATCCTGAACACATGATCCAAAGGCCAAGAGTGACGCATGTGGTGATGGTGGTAGAAACCACCATCTTCTCTGGTGAGACAACCACTTCCGGCCACCAGTTGCAGAAAAAAAAGTTTTAATGAAAATGGAAAACAAGGACATGGAAATGAAGCTTGTATGATGGAGATCATCACTGTACCATTGGATCTTCCTCACTCTTCCTATATTGAGAGAAACGTGAAGAAGAAGATCATGGTGTTCCAATTGTAAGCTCATGAAATGATGAATTGAAAGCACCAATGACTTGCCTTAAGTGTGAGGACTTCAGAAAACCACACAAACACAAGAATGCTACATTGAATTGAGAGTTCTAGATCCAAAAAGTTTGAATGTATACTTTTGAATTAAAGCACTTCAGGCCACGAATCCTTCAAGTTTCTTTCTCCTCTTTGATCTATGGATGTAGGGGAAGTGAAAGGCTAAGGAATTAGGTTTTGAAGATCAACTAATGATGCTGAATTTCAAGCTCGAAAGTGAGAAATTTTTTTGAACAATTCCTTTGGTATGGCTATGGTTTCAATGCTGCATCAATTCAGATCTCCAAAAGGTTACCAAATGAATGAGAGTGAGTGGTTATTTATAGCTGAAGGTGGTTGTGCATCACACTTCCCTCACGTGCGTGGCAATTTGAATTTTGCTTGCATGGGCCTGTGCAAGCGTGTAGCAGGCCCAGTGATGAATGAAATATCTTGCTGATACCACCTGAAGATCATTTGGACGTGCACTTTGAATGGAGAAAGCTTTCACATTAAGTTTCATCATAAAACATTAAAATGCACCTAAATGAAAAGAATTTTGAAACTCACAAATGATAGATCCAAATGAGCAATGTGAGTAATGGTTGGAAAGCCCTTGAAACAAGGAACAAAAGTCATGTTGGGAAAAAGTTCATTTGGCATTTGGAAATTGATGAAAACTGGCTGTGAAAATTCAGGTACAAAACATATTCAAAACACTTTGAGAAATTTCACCAAAAGCAAGCTTAATCAAATCCCTCTGTTTTTATGATGCAAGCTTCAAATGAAAAAACCTTCAAAACCAAAGTTGTATATATTTTCAAGATGATCAATGTAGACTCAAAGTTTGCATCATTTGGATTTTATATGACAAAGTTATGGACATTTAAAATTGGGTACTTTTTCAAATTCAATGAATTAGGTCCAAGATGACCTATAATGTTTTGTATTATCACATGTATTTATTTTAGGATTATGAAATTTTGTCCAACATAACATTTGAATTATACATCTCAAGTTTTCCAATTCATTTGGTCTCACCTCAAAATCATAAAAAATAAGGAGGTTATGCCCTTGGTAAGTTGATCCAAAATTAGGGTTTCAGTCAAAATGACCTATAATGTTTTGAAATGAATGATGACCTTCCAAGTTTCAAATGGATTTTTTATGAACATGAAAGTTGTTCATATGGTTCTTAGGAACATTGTTTCTCTTGGGGTCATCTTCATTTGACAGACACATCAAAAGGTATATCTCAATGGTGCTCAGCTTAGTTAGATGACTTGACTGGTCAACTTTTCAAGGTCAAACTTCCAATCTTAATGAATAAATGATTGAGGATTCTCAAAAAGGCTCACATATGCATAAAATTATAAATTAAAGAACCTCCCTTGATTAAATTTGATCAGAGGTTGATGTTGCTTCATGGGCAAGGCACAGTCAAAGCACATTGGAATTAGGGTTTCCTTGGGAAACAATCCTCAAGCCCCTTGGGTAATCTTGATCAAATTGGCAAATTGAGATACTTGGGAGATATATATGATGATTAGGAGTTTTGTGGACCATTTTCATGCTTTGTTTCATCTTCATCTAGCAATTTCATTGGGTTTAGGTGCCTCCTAGGAGCATTGGAGCACATGATCACTTGAGCTTCAAAACCAAAAGAGTTAGTGACATATTTTTTGTGCTTTTGGTTAGTAATCAAATAAGAAGAGCAATAATATACAATACAATCAATCACATATTTATAACATTGATATAAACTAATTACTCACTATCTAGATCCTTTTAAAGAATAGTGACTCACTTAGTTGGGATTTTCGACCAATGAGGAAGACCCAACAAACAAGGGAAAGTCCTGGGAGAGTTATGGTTCGACCACGCTCTGGGATTTAGAAAAATTTTGGTTGTTGAAAGAAGCAGTTCAACACCAATTGCTTCTACCAGACATACATTGTGTCGCAAGGAAGATTGGTCGAAGGAGCGATTGTTTGGGCATGAGTAGGTCACATTTAAATCTTGATAAATGTTTGGGTTCATATCTCAAAAGGACGCGTGGGGAAAGTTGGAAGGCAGATTGCATGCAGAACTGCACGTGGCGAACGAGGCAGATTCCTTATTTATACCTTCTAGTAAGGAGTCGAGATACTCATCATATTATCAGTTTGACACATTCCCTTCGATCTAGTCAAAGCCAGTAACATTAAGATACAAAGAAATTAACAATAACTAGGTTCTTAAGCACTATATTCTAATATTCACTGGTTGATCCTGCAAGTAACTCATACATTTGATTATCAGTGATTGTTTACCATTTTTCAGCGTAAACACTCACCACCATTAATTCTCATGGGCTTAAAGAAGTTGAGCTTAGATCTTAGAAAACAACCTTGTTCTCAAGGTTTAGAGAATTCTAGTTTTTATTTTTTTGAGTGAGTCAATGTCATGGTAGAGGTAGAGCCAATTCAATCTTCAAAACTTGCATGAGGATATGCACTTGAAATTATAGTGAGGCAATATTTGAGCTTCTGTACCGTTGGTGACTTCCATTTCACCCAAAGATATGGTCCAAAACATATCAAGATTGTCTTTAAATAAATGAATTGTTGACAACATAACACCAATGTCACTCCAAACTTGGAACTAATTATAAGCAATTGTTTCAGCACCTTCAACATGGAACTCTTTAGAACCAATTGGATCCCATTTTTTGTAGTGAAGGACCCCTATGACACATGAAAAATAGTAATGACCACCATTGATCTTTGGATCAAGTAGCATATTCACTTTTAAAGCAACTGCAACATGGTTATTCCCACTCATTAAAAAGAACAAGACCCTTTTTTGCATAGGTATGTATGACTCCCTAAAATAGCATGAGAGGAATATATTACTTTCTTGAATATTTAATCAATAATTAGAGAATTATCCAAGTGAAAAAACTCCAAATTGCAAGCACTTTCTAACACCTTCTTTTGAGTAGGAAAAACCAAGATATGGAACATGTAAGTTCTGATGTGGGGTTTTTCTGGTGTTTGTTAACAACAACTTATAGAAACCGTTTATTACATGTCCAAAACTTGTTTCCATTTATTTCAACAAACTTCCCAAAATTATTTATGGAAATATCTTATAATTTATACGAACAATGTTTGAACGATGTTTTACCCTATTTTATCGTTTATGATAGAAATAATTCACACATAAGTAGTTATATGATGATAAATGATTGATTATCTTAGAATAAGTTGAGTAGTTTATTCAAGCATCATATTCTAGTTATTCAGTCTTACGTTGCATTACACACCAATCTCAATTTCAAAGTAAATTAGAGGGTCTTTGTATTCAGTCGACATCTTATTCAAAAGTTTGTCTAGTTTGGTATTTGGTTCAACTATAAGCAAAACTCTTGCCATTTCTTCTTCGATTTATTATTATATTTTTTCTGTGATTGGAAGTCGTATGGTTGAACATTGCACATACTGTGATTGTCTTTCTTGTTTGTACATTTGCTCTCATTTGGTGCTAATTTGGTCCTTCTACGTTATTTTCTTTCTACGTTACTTTCTCTATTTCAAAATAAGAATTTTTTTAATCAAAAATATTTGTTCTAAAATATGAGTTTTTTTACGATTTCAATTCAACAATAGTTAATTTTTAGCAACTTTATCCTTAATAAATACTCTCGACACAACTTTTAAGATATTACATCACGTTATGTCTTTATGATAACCAATAGTAATTAAGGGTAATTTTAAAAATTTGTTATATTTAATTATTCAATTATTACTTTTCTTACTCTATATGAAACGATCTTAATAGATTTTTATTTTGAGACTGAGAGAGTATTATTTAGATTTACATGCATGGCGGGGACTCTAGGTGGTTATGAATAACTCTATTTCTCACAATGTGACCATATACTAAACAGAAAAAATTGAAGTAGGTTTCATTCTAATAAGGTTCAGGTATATCCTAAAAATAGAAATTAAAAAAAAAATCAAACATAACATCGGATAAAGTCGTCGTTACCTTACACCCATAAGACAGTTAGTGTCGAATAAAATCAATGCTACATGATTACATGTAACAAGTTAGTGTTGTCGGGGACCGATGCTACATGATGATGTGTAACACGCTAGCGTTGGAAGCGACCGACGCTACGTGATGACGTGTAAAGCATTTTTATAGTGGGCTAGCCAACCATATATTAATCAGCGTTGCAAAAGGACGAAGCTAGTTTATGCAAATAGCGTAGACTAGACAACCATATATTAGCTTCCCTCTAGCCGATTTAATCAGGTTAGAGGTTTTGTTAACGTAACTCGTCCATAGGTTCTTATTTATGTATACGATTTAATTAGGTCATATATTTTGTTAACATAACCCGACCAAAGTTTCTTATTTACGTAGCCGATTTATTAGGTCAGAGGTTTTATTAACATAACCCGACCAAAGGTTCTTATTTAGGTAGACAATTTAATTAGGTCAGAGATTTTGTTAACATAACTCGGCCATATGTTCTTATTTACGTATCTGATTTAATTAGGTCAGAGGTTTTGTTAACATAACCCGACCAGAGGTTCTTATTTACGTAGCCGAGTTAATTAGATCAAAGATTTTGTTAACATAACTCGGCCATAGGTTCTTATTTAGGTAGCCGATTTAATTAGGTCAGGCGGTTTGTTAACATAACCCAGTCAGAGGTTATTATTTATGTAGCCGATTTAATCAGGTCAACGACGACACCTATCATACTTATCATTCTTGGGATAAGCTTGGCTTTACTGTAAGAGGCTGAAAATAACACACAAACATATGAATTGAGGGTTCCTCATTAAAAACCCTTGGCCTAGCAAGAGAAAAGAGTGTTACCCATAATTTTTATTTAATAATAGTGTTCTTGCTAAAAAACACTAAAAGGTTGACTTCCTTGTTTTAAGTCAAGGAGATCCTAAAATGAATTACTGGTGTGTCTGTTATGTATGTTAGTCTTGTTTTTTACCTCCCTCTTTTCTTCTGCACATCCTCCTATTTATAGGTCACCATCTTCATCTCTCTCCCATTTTGCTTGACTCTTCATATACTTCATAAATTCACCCATCAATAACGTTTGTCGCCCTTATAATTGCCATATAACGTTCTCCTTTTCACTAATTATAACTCCATATCATAATGTATTACCATATAATTGTTTCCTATGACTCTTCAAATGGCATCCTGGCCTTGTCATCGGATCTGACTTGTATTAATTTGGACTATTCTCAGCTCGTGGGAGGTCGGATCCCCTTTGTTTACTCGAATATCCTAACAAGATTCTGATCTGGTGGAAGACAACCCGACTGTCTGATTTCCTAACCCTACCATACTCGGTCATCGTGCCAATTTGGCTTCAAAGAACTCATATGTCCAAATAGGCTTTGTCGATCTCATACCTCAATTGATAAACATAATTTTTTTGGAGGTACATAAGCCCCTCAAGCATGAGATCTAACAGGTTGAACTGCTCGGAAAAAAAAGAAGCCTAGACAATTTTGTATAAAATTCGCCCCTCCAGCATGAGATCTAACAGGTTGAACTGCTCGGAAAAAAGAAGAAGCCTAGAAAACACTATAAGATTGACTTCCTTATTTTAAGTTAAGGAGATCCTAAAATGAATTACTAGTGTGTCTGTTATGTATGTTAGTCTTGTTTTTTACCTCCCTCTTTTCTTCTGCCCATCCTCCTATTTATAGGTCACCATCTTCATCTCTCTCCCATTTTGCTTGACTCTTCATATCCTTCATAAATTCACCCACCAATAACGTTTGTCGCCCTTATAATTGCCATATAACGTTCGCCTTTTCACTAATTATAACTCCATATCATAATGTATTACCATATAATCGTTTCCTATGACTCTTCAAATGGCATCCTGACCTTGTCATCGAATTTGACTTGTATTAATTTGGACTATTCTCAGCTCGTGGGAGGTCGGATCCCCTTTGTTTACTCGGATATCCTAACAAGATTCTGATTTGGTGGAAGACAACCCGACTGTCTGATTTCCTAACCCTATCATACTCAGCCATCGTGCCAACTTGGCCTCAAAGAACTCATATGTCCAAATAGGCTTCGTCGATCTCATACCTCAATTGATCAACATAATTTTTCTGGAGGTACATAAGCCCCTCAAGCATGAGATCTAACAGGTTGAACTGCTCGGAAAAAAATAAGCCTAGAAAATTTTGTATAAAATTCTCCCCTCCACTTACGTCGTGACGTTTGTTTATGGTGACGTGTCCTCAATCATGACAATGTATCTTTATCATATTTTCTTCTTCCTTAGTAATAAAGATTTTTATTTTGGGAATTTTCTCCCTCTCAATGACCCGAAACATACCGTTTAAATCCATTTAATAAAAGTTACCCCTAATTAAAACCACCTCTTTGTCTCTTGGTTTATCATTTGTTGGAAAAATCTTTTCTCTCTTCTAAGCAATTTTCAGAGTTCTCGTTCGTCCTTCAAGGCCAGGTACATTTTTTTTTCGTTTCCATATTATCTTATTCAATGACTATTATTGATGCACGTGACGAGAACACCAAAACTTTAAGAACCTTGAGTGCTTGTGAAATAAAAGATCTTTGGGATTTTTACGTGAGAGGATGTAGAGATACTTTAACCCAAGCTGACTTTGATCGTATTGTAAAGGAGGATTACGACAATATTTCTGCCTCTTTTAGCGATTCTGATTCTGAATCTTCTTCACCAAGTTCATCCGTTGAGGTGTTGGTGGAGATTATAGAGTCATTTGATTAATAAGTAACGTGTTACGATCGCATATCTATAGATGAGGTGGAGATAGCTAAACTTCGGTCTTTGAATAACATATCTTCTACTGGGAATGAAGACGATGTTATTTTGGAACCTTGTATTCCCGGGGAATGTGTTTGCATAGCTCGTCATAGGGGAGCTTAAGATGAATATTTCATTTCTATGTTAGGGTATTGGAAGATTTTACATCCACATTCCCTTTACCGATTTTGAATCTGATATACTAAAAACCCTAAATGTTGCCCATTCTCAACTTCGTCCTAATAGTTGAGGGTTTATCAAGGCTTTCGAGAGAGTCTGCGAGGCTATAGATGTAAAGCCTACCATATGCTTGTTTTTCTCCTTTTTTGAAATCAAAGGTGTTGAAAAGGGTGGATGGGTGACCCTTAGTGGCTTTCCTGGTAAGAGTTTTCTCCAAGCCTACACCACCAACTATAAAGCTTTCAAAGACCGATTTCTACAAATTAGGTGTGGATCGAGATGTCCTCAGGTAATATATGCATTAGACGAGCTTATCATTTTCCTATCTATTGGATCGGGAATCCTCTTTCAGTATTCAGGTTTAATTTTGATAAATTAAACGGCGATGAGGTTAGATATTTGGCTATTTTAGATTCCTTCCATATGATGAAGGTCTGGGATCTATTGTCCCTACCTAAAGAGGAAATTATTTATTTCTTGGGTAATGATTATTTGTTCGCTTTGCCTACCACTTGGGATGCCATCATGTATGTCGTACCCCAAATTTTGACCATATTTCTCCTAACTTAGGATTTAGATCGCTAACATGTCAAAAGACCGTATAAGTCATTTGGTCAACCCCAATGACCTAAAAAGTCAAAGGGGAACCATTTTGACTTTTAAAAGTCCCTAATTCCATTTGGATTAACTCTAAATATAGGACAGTCTAGAGTTTAGGTTAACATAACATTTTGTTTTTATTAAATTAATTAGATTAATATTATCAAATGAATTAAATATTGACTCTTAATAAAATTAATTTAATTTTGATTAATTAAATTAATAAAATATTGATTTATTTATGATATTAATTAAATTAATTGGGTCTTTTTAACATATAATTAATTATTGGTATAGTTAGATTAATTAGATTAATAATTATGATACTAAATTAATTGGACTTTTGTCTATTGTATAATTATTTTATCAGATTAATTAAGTTAATTAGAATATTATCTAATTGTTTTTTGTTTTAGTAGTTTATTAAAGTAGCAATGATATTATTTTTATTGAAATCGGTCACAAGGTTGACCGAATTAAGCCCAAGCCCATTTCAACTAGGTCAAGCAAGACCCATAATCCATCACCTAGACCGTGTCAAACTCATGACTCGGGTCCAAGTCCAAGTCACCCCTAACCTTAGAAATCATAAACCAGTGCAATTAAGGAAATCAACAAGATCCAAACTTGCAATTTTTAGATTCAATCAAAACATTCCTATTTCATTAAGAGATTCATTACATAATGCAAAATCACAAGCAAAGTGGTCCAGATACATCAAATCTGAAAACCCTAATTCCTAAAATAATCAATTTGAATGAATTATAACAAATTGACTTAATTACCTAAACATATTCCTAATTCTATGAATAGATAAACCTAAAACATGATTAGGGGCGGAAAAAAATCGAACCCTAAAGGATAATTCCTTTTGCAATCTCCAAGCCCTCCATTTAAAATCTCTGATTTGAAGTGGTTAGGGTTTCACACTGATCCCCTAACACATTTGAGCTCTCAGTCTCCTTTAGGGACCAGAGTACCTCGCACAACAAAAGAGAAAGAAATGATTAGAAGAAGGAGAAGAAGCAGAACAAGGAATCAAATCAGAGAAAGAGTGTCAAAGACGTTACCTTTTTAAATCGGAGAGTGACTCTTCTCCGTGGGTTGGTATAACTATGATGTTACCCTTTTCTTGCTTTTTGAATCCCTAATGTTATAGTTGTCGTGTTTGTTCGATGATTGGGGTTAGGGTCCGGAATAGAGGTATTTAGGGTTTTTGTTTTTCTATTTGATTTGTGAGTTCTGATAGTTGATTAAAGTTAAGGGGTTCAAGATCTATGTTTTGATGAATGTTTAGGTTGATTATGGGTAGTTTAAGGTTTGATCTGGGTTGGTTTGGGGTTTGGATGAAGGGAGAAGATGAAGATTCATCTTCTTCTTGGTTAGGGTTCATCACTTTAGAGTTAGGGTTCTTCTAGGTAGTGTGTTAAGGTTAGTGTTCTAAGAAGGTTAGAGGTTAGAGTTCTTGGATTTGGTGATTTCTATGTAGGTGTTCATCATCCAGATGAACACCGGATGAATATTTGAAGATCCTGGTTGAACTTTAACCAGACATCTAGGGACTAGGGTGGTTCAGGGGGTGGTTTATGGGTTTGGATGGTGGCCGGAGGGAGAGGAGATATAGAGAATAAGAGAGAGATCATAGTGAAGAGAGAGATGGGGGGAAGAAATGAAAGAGTCTAAAGGTGATTTCCATATATACCTACCCCGAGTTGATCCACGTCACGCTCATGTGGTTGATCCTTGACCAATCATTTTGTTGACTCAATCTAACCGTGGTGTGTCCATGTGTATTGTACTCTCACATTGACTTTTGATCTGAACTCCTCATCCTGCATACCTTAACTAGTCAACTTAATCAAGGGCTTTCATTACGTGCTATATGGTCCATCTGATCATGATCTCAAGGCCCAGAGAAAGTCAACTGTTGACTCTCTCTCCATGGACACTCTTTCTACATGTGGGCTTCAGAGACTGATAGGTCTCTCTCCCTTACTTTTCACACCCCCGTGTCTCAACCCAATTACTTAAATAATTATATATACACCCCCCATGTTTATTTATTTAATTTCTTTGTTTTTTAAAATTAATATTAGGATAATTATTGTTAGATTAATGTTATTAATTGATTAATTTAATTAAAAATTAAAATTTATTAATTAAAATTTTATTTGATTATAAATCAATAAATAAAAATACAAAAGCACCTTTCATTATAATTAGAGTTTTCTACTAGGATAGTTTTATGATTAATATTAGGACCAATATGTAGATCATAATTAGGGTTAAGATAATGACAATTAGGGTTTAATTAATTGAAAATAATAATATTGTTTTTTTTTCATTTACTAATTAGTGTTTGTTCTTAATCTTAATCCAGTTAATTATATACATATGACATCTATTTTAGTTTTTAAAATCAAATTAACTATAACATTTTGCTATTAACAAATCAACTAGAATCCACTACACACATTCAAACTATAAGTCCTTTGTCCTTGTGCATTGAGGAATTTTTCAAATCAAACATCACTTCACTCCCAATGCATTGAGAATTTTCAATATCTAAAATCAATAAAACAAACAAGCATTTTTTAGAAGAACTACGGTACTCTGATCCTTCATAAAAAATGAGGGTACGTAGGCATAAAGTCGTAGCACTCTAGCGAGTATAATAATTAAAAAACCTTTTGTGTCCCTTTTTTATAATAAAATATTTTCATTCAATAATCTATTTCCTTGTTAATATAACTTGAACAATGCTAATAACAATTAAGCATACTTCCCTTAGAAACACACTAACCCTAAAATTAGAAGAGGATCCCATTGAGTACAATGGAGGTGAGGTGTGTCTAATACATTCCCCTTACTTAATTGACTCCAGAACCTTATTCCCTCCCCTTAAATATTAGATTTTAGCATTATTTCTTTGTTCCTTAGGAACAAATAAAAGATGATGGTGACTCTGTATTTTTCCAACTGCGACAGTTGACGATTCTACTGGGGAGTTATACTTCCCTAAAGAGAGTCCATCCTAACCTCTAGTTCTAGCATTTTTTGTGTTTTCTTTCTCTGTTTTCTTTATTTCTTTATTTCTTTATTTTTCTGCTTCTTAGTTATTTAATTTCTTTTCCTTTCTATATTTTATGCTTTTTATTATTTCATTTTATTACATTATTTATACTATCATATTAATGGTTGAGAATGATAATATGTGAGAAGTTGAACACCCAGGCTTGAGGAAAACCCTAAGTTAAGAAGTAGAATTGAAAATTTTCTTTGAGATGCCACATCTCAAAGATGCATGGAAGCTACACTCAAAATAGACCCCACAAAGATATCTTCATAGTAGGATTGACCCCTAATATATTGATGATTTGGATGTGGTCCATAACTCTGAGAACCATTATCTAGAACCCATTCCACTCATGGTGACCTTATGTTATCAACCCTCAAGGGTTGCTATTAGGGTCCTTCCTAGATGAGACTAATCCTGAAGGATTACTGTAGGAAGGCTTGCTCCTTCTCATGGTAAAATAAGTGTATAGTCTATGACTCTATGGATACTATCTTAAACTTAAGATCTTACAAGTGAGGGGATCGGGTAGTCTAAACGTGAGCTAGCCTATCATAAGAAGACTCCATAAACTAGTTCATACTTGAATATTACCCTTACATATCCTAAAAAGCCCCCCCCCCCAAAAATCATATCATCATTCTCATTAAAATCATTTTTTTTTGCATTCAATCGTTTTAGGAATCTTAATCATCCATTGTCGAGAACCCTAAGTAAGATCGAATACAACAAAAGGAAAACCCTTCAGATCAAGGTAAGGGAATCTAAAACAGATGACCTGAGGAACTATGTCGTGAGCTTAAGCAAAAACAGGAGGAAATCTCTGAACTACAAATATGGGAGAATCTTGTACCATTTAAGTGTCCTTGTCCAAAAGGAATCCTTGACTGCTCTAGCACAATTCTTTGACCCTACACTAAGGTGTTTCCAGTTTCAAGATTTCCAATTGGCTCCAGCTCCTGAAGAGTTTAAAAAGATCCTAGAGACTCTTAAACCCACAAAGGGTCCTTTCAAAATGATATGGTATCATCCTACAGTGGAAGAAATGGCTTATCACCTTAACATCCATGACAATGACTTGCAAGTCAACCTAAGGATTTGCGGAGACTTCAAGGTTTTCACAAAAGAGTATCTAGAGAAAAACTTTGTTGACTGTGCAACTTCCCTGCAATGGGATGCCTTGGATAATATCATGATTCTCCTTAACTTTGAATTAATACTTTTTCCTACTGAAAAAGACTTTGTGGATTAAACAGACATCAATATGTTTTTGGCTGTAAAAGTTGGGGATGAAGATCCCATACCCGCTCTCCTTGTTGATGTCGACCATACTCTCTATCAAAGGCATACAAAAAAGGGAGGTATTATCTTACATTGTGCTCCATTACTCTATAAATGGCTTATTTCTCACCTATCCAAGGATATAATCATTGTTGAAGGAATGAGTGGACACAAGTGGGCCCAAATCCTTCACCACAAGAATTTTATCTTGAGTTATGGAAGCTTTCCTAATGTGCCTCTTATAGGGTCAATAGGATGCATAACTTGCAATCTCATATTAGCTACTATGCAATTGGGGCATCCTTTGGCTTATAAGCCCGAGGATACATTTTTGGAAGGCTTCATCTTACAAGAAGCAACTAGGAAGTATCCTATTGTCCATAAGGTTATTCATGCTTGAGGGAAACTCAACCAGGGAAAAGGAATCCTAAAAATACCTAGGGAGGAGTCCACTATGCCTTATGCTCATTGGATGAGAGAAAGGGTGTGCATAATAAAGTTACCATTTCTTCTAGAGGGTCTAGTTGAACCGAGAGTTCCTGTCCCGGTTTTGATCTCTATGGATGAGGGGAACAACCTGAAGGCCACCATCCTTCAACTAAAGAAATAAAAGGAGGAATTGGAAGAAACGTTTTACCAAACTACATGTGAGAAGAATCAATTAGACAAATACTTTAATCTAGCACTAGAACAACTCAAGAAGAGTAAGGAGATGACCAAAATGGAAGAGGATAAAAAAAAGCTTATGATGACCTTAGGGTTATTAGTTCGAGCCTCGATGCATATGAAGATGAATTGGATAGAGCCTGACACCAAAGGGATGAATGGAAAGATATATGGTTGAAGTTAAAAGTGTAGTCAATGCTCTCCATGAAGCCAAAATCCAATTTATGGATTCAATTCTGCAAATAAGAGCTTTAGAATGACTCCTTTCCATATGTCCTTCTAAATGGAGTAAAGCCCACGGAGAGGTAGTGGATCTTAAGAGACAGATGAATCTCCTAGAAGAGGCTTATGGCGAGATTAGGAAACGAGGCACTTACATAGAGGGGCATAATCAAACAATGGCTGACACCATCGAGGATGACAAGGCCATTTTGTTAAAACTTTGGGTTTTATTTATTACCATTTTTGAATTATGGAATAAATAAAGTACTTTGGATTTATAATATCTTTATCTTACTTGCAATCAATGAATGGTTAAGATTCCCCTAAAAAAATATTTTTACATACACACTCATGCACTCATTCATACATACACATGCATAAAAAGAAACAAAAATCGTCTTCTCCCATATTTTCATAGAATCATCGCTCAAGACAACCTGACTATTCGACCACCTTACCAAACTCGAGGTCACACAAAGAAGACTATGGAGCAAATCGAGAAAAAATAGGTTGTGCTTAGAGAGGACAACAACTCACTAACATGATGGCAAGAGAAGCTGAGGCTGACAAAAGGAAGGCCGCTTCCATATCTACCAATCCACATGTGGACGGCAACCCCCGACAAGGATTTATTTATTATATCCGAGGGACTGAAGCTAATATCACTTCACCAAAAATTAACGCCCTTTATCCTGAAGGGCATATCCCAATTTTTGTTCATAATGCATAGTTTCCAAGACAGTCTAAGTGGAGTGTCCTTAGATTGGTATATGCAGTTGGAGAGAACACATATCAAGACTTGGGAAGACCTGACTAATGCTTTCCTGAGGCAATACAAGAATAACTTGGACATGGCTCCTAATCGTATGCAATTACAAAATCTGTCACAAAAAGTGCAATGAATCATTCAAGGAGTATGCTTAGAGATGGAGGGAACTTGCCTCCTGTGTACAACCTATCTTGTTGGAGAGTGAACTAGTGGATATGTTAATGGGCATTTTACAGGGCCCGTACTACAAAAAGATTATAGGATCAATATCAACAGGTTTTGCTAACTTGGTGATAATTGGGGAAAGAATCGAGAACGGGTTGAATAGTGGTAAGATCAGAAAATTATCTTCTAGTCAACATAATAATAAAATGTACTCTAACAACAATAATTTGAAGAAGGATGATACCAATGTTGTTACTATTGATGGGTATTCCCAGATGTCTTACAATTCTTATGTGGCTACAATCTTAATCAGTACCACAATAGGCATACTTTAGGCCTCAATCGCAACAGCCTAAGGCCCCATCTTCTCTGAATCAAAAACAAAATGGGTATCCCCGATGGGATCATCAAAGGCCTAAGGGGGACTTTGACTCCATACCAATGACATATATTCACATCCTATTGAAGGGTCTATTACACCCCCACCAACACCTCATGCTCGTGGCTATGATGCTAACACAAGATGTGACTTCAATGTTGGTTCACCAGGGCATACTACTGAGAAATGCTTGGCTATCAAGTTTAAGGTCCAAGAATTTCTCAATCGTAAGATTATTTCTTTTGTTGTCGAAGGTTCGAATGTGAAGAGTAATCCGATGTCGGGACACGATAACCTAACTATCAATGGCATTGAAAAATTAGAAGATAATGTATTAATCCAGAAGGTGGGCCAAATAAAAATCCATATGTCTAGGATACATGAAAAATTGATTGGCTACGAGTTGTTCAAAAAGTTACATGCTGATTGCAATGTTTGTCTGCTTAATCCAGACAAATGTGGAAAAATGAAGAGGTGTCTCCAACAGATGATGAACCAAGGTTTAGTTTAAATTGGATACTCAAGGAAGATAGAGAATGTTTCAGCTATAAAATCTCATGGGCACATACCCTTTGAGATCCCTTATTAGAGAAGAAGGCGCAAGCATCATTCTGGATTCTTGTACCCATATCTTCTAAGGCGCCGATTCAGATACCGACTCCATTACCTTTTCAAATTCCAATACAATGAAGTCATAAGACCCCTATTGTCTTCCATGTTCCGGCGCCATTTCCTTATAAAAGTACTAATTTTGTATCCTGGAGTTATACCACTACAGCATATGTGAGAGAGAAGCCTCTTGTACTTGAACTGGAAGTTACTAACATAGTTGATATTTAAGGTATGACTCAGAGTGGAAGAGTGTTATCTCCTGAACAACCACTAAAGGAGAATACTCCTGGAAGTTCAAAAGGAAAAGAAGTTGTAGGCTCGGGAGAAGGACCTTCTAAGAAGGGTGTGCCCCAAGAAGAAGCTGAAGAATTATTGAAGCTGAAGAATACTCCTGGGAGTTCAAAGGGTAAAGTCACTTTTCTGTAGTAGTTCCTAGAACCTTCGGTTGGTCCAATGACAAACTTTGATTATGTTTGGGGTCCTAAACTTATTAAATATCAACTGATGTGTCTTTTATTAAGATGACCTCTCTATTAAATCTTTAAATGTGGGATCCTAAAGGTTTCTTTTCCTTCTACCTGATAGATCTCATGTCGTTAACTAACGTTGGCTATTTTCTGGATGCCGTGAAACATGATAAGATGTATCGACGTAACTCCCTCCAAGATTTCATTCAAACATCATGTTTCTAAACAAGGCCATCACCTCCCAATTTAATAGTGAGGATGAACAATTTTCCTTTTTGTGGTCGGTTTGCGTCCCAACAGTTAAGAAGGATGTCTACAAGTTTCATATGGTCATCAAGATATAATGTTATATCTGTAAAGACAAAGTGTCAGACAACATACGATCGCAAGTTTCGATAATGACAAAAGACCATCATGCACGTCTACAAACAAATGCAACACATTACCCATCATATCCTTTTCTACGTTTGTCTAAACCTATTATAATGATTAAAAACATATGTGGACAAAGTGTGATCATGACGAAATGCATGAAAATTACAAAACACAGATTTATGCAGATTTGAAGGCCTTGAGTCGATCATAGGGGTCAGCTCAAAGCTCACGGGTCAGCGCAAAACTCAGCTAAACTGGAGATTGGTCAGCGCATGCTTCCTTGCGTCGACCATAAGGGTCGGCGCATAACTCACGGGTTAGCGCATAAATCCCTTGAGTCGACCAGAGGTCAGCGCATGGCACAATGATGCTATCCTGGGTCAGCGCATGGAACCATGGGTCGACCATAGGGGTCGGCGCATCTCCCACGGCTCAACGCACGCCGACCTATGGTCGACCGCTCGTGCGTATACTCAGTTTTCTGAGTACTTTCCCCTGTTTGAAAGTCTGTTATTTTTGGTTGGTTTGTCAGTTACTATATATAGAAGTCAAAACACTCTTATTAACTAACATTTGTCAATTTGAGTTCAAGTGTTCAAGGAAACAAGAAAGAGTGAAAAAGGTGTCCAAGACTCATCATCTTCATCTTCAACATTTCACATCACATCAACTGCACACAATTACTTTTGATGTGGTTCGTGATCGATTAAAGGTGATAAGGTTCGAAGTTGTGATCGAAGAATCCGGTTCGAGTTGAAGCTTGTGGCAGGTTCTTTCTTGAATAAAACCATTAGGGTTTTGTCCTCCAATACCGGTTTGTGTTTGGGGGTTTTTGGACGAATCGCTTCATCAATATTCAGCCGAGCGAAGGTGATTGAGAAGAGGAAGTCTTCATCAGTCTAGTAGCGGATTCGGTGACATTGAAGTGAAGGATTCGGGTTCGACTCGTTGTGTTTGAGATCAGCCGGGCCGAGGGTTTGAAGAACGGAAGATTCTTCAACAAAGGGGCTGGAATCGGAGGTCTAGCAACAACGATCGAAGGTCTTGATTCATCTTGAATCAAGGAGCAAGGAGAGGAAGCATCATTCAACACATTGGAAATTCTGTTGTTTACATGCTTTGCAATCCTTGTATAAACGGTTAAATTTCACAGGTGATATCTAATTAATCATCTCAATTCTAATTTTAGAATTGAGGGCAGACGTACCCCGAAGCGAGGACGGCGGGGGAACTGCCTCATCAAATCTCTGTCTTCTTTAATCTTCTGCATAAGTGTTTTTCAGCTTAAAAATTAAGTGATTTTAGTTTAAGCAATTTTACCAAACGTTGATATAAGTTGAGTAAGAGATTAAAACTGCTGTTTGAATACAAGGTACAATAGTATATTGTAGTAGATAAATTTGAATTACTTACTCAACTCAAATATCTCTTGGAGTGTATGCACACCAAGTGTTTGTAAATTTGCATAAGCCAAAGTTGTCTTAAGTTTGCATCCAATTTAATTTGGTATTTTGGATCATTGGAACTAGGCTTGCTAGTTAGTGAAATATATCAATTGAGTGTGCAAATAGTATAGTGATTTGTATTTCACTTTATCTCTAATCCATTAGCTTACCGCATATCCGGTTTTCCAATAACGGTTCGTTTTAGACTAAAATTTTCCTCGGCCGCTTCCGCACTTAAAACATTTTTCAAAACCAATTTTCTTTTAAATTGGTAGCGTCGACTCAAGTTTTTAATTGGGATCTATTCAACCCCCCCTTTTAGATCCGTGCCATAGTCTAACAAGTGGTATCAGGAGCTCCGGTTCATTCCGTGCTTCAAAATACAACTTTGATAGAAAATGGCTAACGAACCTAAAGGGGCTTACAATAGAGCTCCCGTTTTCAATGGTGAAAATTACAGTTATTGGAAAGACTGTATGCGGGTGCACATAAATTCCATAGATAGAAAAATATGGAATGTTATTCTCAATGGTCCAATTCAAATAACCATGACCAATGAGAACAACGAAGTGGTGCCTAAGCCCGAAGCACAATGGACCGATGATGATGAAAAGAAATACAATTATGATTGGAAAGCCAAAAATATCCTAATCTCCTCATTAGGCGTAGATGAATACTATCGTGTATCCCATTGTCCTACTGCTAAGGCTATGTGGGATTCACTACAAATTGCCCATGAGGGGACGAATGATGTTAAATTGGCTAGAATCAATACACTAACACAAGAGTTTGATCTCTTTTTCATGGAGCAAGGGGAAACCATTACTGACATGCAAAAGAGATTCACTCATCTCATCAATCGATTGCATTCACTTGGTAGGCCTGTTTCCAATGATATTGCTACTAATAAGATCTTAAGATGTCTTAACAGGGAATGGCAGCCGAAAGTGACCGCCATCAAAGAGGCAAATGATCTTACCACATTGGATTTGACAACATTGTTCGGTAAACTACAAGAGCACGAACAAGTTCTCTTAAGCCTGGAACAACACGAAAAGAAAGATAAGAAAGACAAAGCAAAGGTGAGTGAAAAGAAATCAATAGCTCTAAAGACTTCCTCCTCAAAGTCTCAAGCAAAAGAGCAAAGTGATTATTCATCGAGTGACGAAGAAGAAGAGGACAAGAGTGAAGATATGGGGCTGTTCGTCAAACACTACAACCGTTACGTGAGAAAGAACGACATCCAACATTCCGAGAAGAACTTGGTAAACTTCCTGAAGCAATCTAGGTACTCTAAAAATGATGACTCAAAAGGAAAAACAACTAGAGGGTCGTGCTATAAGTGTGGAAAGCCGGGTCACTACAAATCGGACTGTCCAATGAACAAAAAGACAAAAGAAAAAGATTCATACAAATCACACAAGAAACCATCAAAGCCAAGGAGAGCATACATAGCTTGGGAAAGCGATAGCGACTCTTCCGATGATGAAAGCTCTAGTGATGAAGATGAAAACGCAAACCTATGTCTCTCTGCTCATCAAAAGAACAAAAAGAAACAGGTACGACATGCTAAATATGAAAAATCCTCTAGTATGTCTCATCATGAATTGCAAACTGGTTTGATACTTTACACTATGAAGCGAAAGAGGCCTTTAAAAGGCTTGCCTCAAATAAGAAAATATTTTCACATTTGGAACATAAAATTCAACAATCCGAAAGGAAACTTGAGGCACTTAAAGCTTCTATAGTGGAAAGCACAAAAACAAGTTATGAGGACCTTAAAAGTAGAATGATGAACTTTGGGTGTGACACTTGTTACATTTGGCAAGGGGAAGTAAGAAACCTAAAGGCCAAACTTGACAAGGCTCTTGAGCCCAAGATTACTTTTGCTATCGACAAATCAAACTTTCGAAAAAGTATGGTTAATCCATATCAAAAATATAAATATGTTATAAAGGATGAAGATAGCAAAAGCAATCCAAATGTAAATTTCTCTTGTCTCTATTGTTGCAAGAAAGGCCATTCCATTGCTAAATGTAGATTTAGGAGGTTTTTAGTTCCTAAAGGCATTTATCAATGGATGCCCAAATGCAACCATTTCGTTCCTCACCACTCAGGACCCAATGAGCAATTGGGTACCTTCTCTTGTTAATTATCTTGTCACAGGTACAATGCCTCGAGACTACCGAAAGAAGATGGGTTCTCGACAGTGGATGCTCAAGGCACATGTCAGGTGACATATCTCTCTTCATTGACTTTGTGGCTAAGAAGAAGGGATATGTAACTTATGGTGACAACAACCGTGGAGCAATACTTGGTAAAGGTAGTGTAGGTAACCCTTCTTCCACTACTATTTCTGATGTATTGCTTGTCGAAGGTCTTAAACACAATCTACTTAGCATCAGTCAATCATGTGACAAAGAATACAATGTATCGTTTTCAAAAGATTGTTGCAAAATTGTACATAATGATGATAAGAAGAGTATGTTTAATGGCCTACGTGTGAACAATGTCTATATGCTTGACTTAAATGAAGTATCGTTAACAAGTGACAAATGCCTTGTAACAATGAGTGAAGATTCATGGTTATGGCATAGGCGTTTAGCACATGTTAACTTTGACTTACTTAACAAAGTAGTCTCAAAAGATCTAGTCCTAGGTCTCCCCAAAATTAAGTTCACCAAGGATCACCTTTGTGATGCTTGTCAAAAGGGGAAGCAAACGAGGATCTCATTTAAATCCAAAAATATCATTTCAACAACGAGACCTCTCGAGCTTATCCATATGGATTTATTTGGGCCATCTAGGATTAAAAGTCTAGGAGGAAACTATTACGGTTTCGTAATAGTGGACGACTTTTCTCGATTTTGTTGGACTATTTTCTTAGTAAGTAAGAGCGACACATTCGTCGCCTTTGAACGATTTGCTAAGCTTTCCCAAAATAAACTAAATACAAACATTGTTGCAATTAGAAGCGATCATGGAGGTGAGTTTGAAAATCAATTATTTGAAGAATATTGCGGTAATCATGGTATTGATCATAACTTCTCAGCTCCACGTACTCCTCAACAAAATGGGGTTGTGGAGCGTAAAAATCGAATTTTGGAAGAATTGGGAAGAACAATGATCAATGAAAGTGGCTTACCGAAATATTTTTGGGTTGACGCCATTAGTACGGCTTGTTATGTTCTGAATAGGGTGCTCATTCGCCCCATTCTAAACAAAACACCGTATGAACTATTAAAAGGGCGAAAGCCAAATGTCTCTCACTTACATGTCTTTGGTTGCAAATGTTTTGTATTGAACAATGGAAAGGAAAACTTAGGGAAATTCGATTCCAAGGCCGACGAAGGTATCTTCCTCGGATACTCTCAATCTAGTAAAGCATATAGAATATACAACAAACGATTACTTACTGTAGAAGAGTCTGTACATGTCACTTTTGATGAATCCAATCCGAGAAACGTCGGAAAGGGTAGTGTTTTTCATGGTGCAGGTACATCTACCGAAGACATACTCAAAGGTGGCGAGTCGGGGATTGATAAACCCGACATAGTCAAAATTGAGGAGGACAAAGATGTACACCATGAGGAAACCGAGGTAGTTCATCCGCCTTCAAACGATGATCTTCCTCAAGCTTGGAAGTCTTCCAAAGACCATCCAATCGGCAACATTCTTGGAGACATCTCAAAGGGTGTAACAACTCGATCTAAGCTAAGTAATTTCTGTTATCACTTCGCTTTCGTTTCGCAGATGGAACCTAAAAACCCTAAAGAAGCCCTACTCGATGAACACTGGTTTTTATCAATGCAGGAGGAACTTAATCAGTTCACCAGAAATGAGGTTTGGGACCTTGTCCCTCCTCCGCGAGATCATCGAGTAATCGGCACCCGATGGGTGTTTAGGAACAAGCTGGACGAAAACGGGGCAATAACCCGTAATAAGGCGCGTTTAGTCGCGCAAGGGTATAACCAAGAGGAAGGCATCGACTATGAGGAAACTTATGCGCCGGTTGCCCGACTCGAGGCTATACGCCTTCTCCTTGCTTTCGCCTGTGTGAAAGACTTTAAGCTATTCCAAATGGATGTTAAAAGTGCATTCCTTAACGGTCACATAAATGAAGAGGTTTACGTCGCACAACCTCCGGGTTTCGAATCTCATGAGTATCCTGATCATGTTTATAAACTAAAAGGGCTTTGTATGGCCTCAAACAAGCTCCTAGAGCTTGGTATGAGCGACTAAGCAAATTTCTACTCGATCAAGGTTACTCAAGAGGAAAGGTTGACACAACCCTCTTCATTAAACGTCAAGGAAAGCATTTGATATTAGTGCAAATTTATGTAGATGATATTATATTTGGGTCTACTAACATGAATCTTGTGAGAGAGTTTTCTGACCTTATGCAGGGCGAATTCAAGATGAGTATGATGGGGGAGCTCACATACTTTCTCGGTCTGCAAATTAAACAGCTCAAAGAAGGAACTTTCGTGAGCCAGACAAAGTACTGTTTGGACCTTATCAAGAGATTTGACATGGCAAAAGCTAAGGCCATAGACACCCCAATGCCTACTTGTACAAACTTGAACAAAGATGAAGACGGTAAGGAAGTAAATGTAAAACGGTATAGAGGTATGGTTGGTTCACTCCTTTATCTTACTGCTTCTCGTCCCGATGTTATGTTTAGCGTATGCATGTGTGCAAGATATCAATCATGTCCCAAGGAATCCCATTTAAAAGCCGTCAAACGAATACTTCGATACCTATCCGGTACTCCGAAGTATGGACTATGGTATTCCAAAGGTAATGATTGTTCATTGGTAGGCTTCTCCGATTCCGATTTTGCCGGCTGCAAATCGGATAGGAAGAGCACCAGTGGCACTTGTCACTTATTTTCAAACTCTTTGGTCAGTTGGCATAGCAAGAAACAGGTTTCAGTTGCTTTGTCAACCGCCGAAGCGGAATACGTTGCCGCCGGTAGTTGTTGTGCCCAAATCCTATGGATTAAGCAACAACTATTGGATTTTAACCTCAAACTTGAACGTATTCCCATTTTTTGTGACAATACAAGTTCCATTAACCTGACCAAGAATCCTGTGCTACATTCTCGCACCAAACATATCGAAATTCGACACCACTTTCTTCGGGATCATGTAGAGAAAGGTGACATTGTGTTTGAACATGTCAATACTGAAAATCAACTAGCGGACATTTTCACAAAGCCGCTAGCCACTGAACCTTTCTTTCATATCCGCCGAGAACTTGGCATTCTCGATATTTCGGAACGGGCACTATAAGCTGCTGTTTTACCTTATTCCATATAAGACTTTAATCTTGTACTTCTAACAAATCTATGTTGTTGTAAGCACAAGTTTACCGTTTACCAAGTCACTCCGGCATCGAGGTGATACTGTT
This sequence comes from Lathyrus oleraceus, assembly GCF_024323335.1. Lineage (NCBI taxonomy): Eukaryota > Viridiplantae > Streptophyta > Magnoliopsida > Fabales > Fabaceae > Lathyrus > Lathyrus oleraceus. The sequence continues at coordinate 12,322,645 of NC_066579.1, read as the reverse complement.
CCTCTCTTTCTCTCTCTGCAAAGTCTCATGATTAAAATAGTTATACCTCATAATGATGTTGCTTATATATATATATATATATATATATGATATCTCTCTTTGGTTGTTTATTGCCGTATGTATTGCTAATTATGCATCAAACCTGTCATCGCATGTGCTAAATAGTGAAAAATTGAAATTTGGACTGTATGAGTCGACCGCAGCAGGGCTATGGTCGACGCACGCTTAATAATTTCTGCATTTTTTCAAAAATCAAACAGTATGCGTCGACGCAGACAGAGGTATGGTCGACGCATCGCTCGAAAATTTCGTTTTTCTACAGAAATTTAAATCGTTTTTTTTTTGCATCCCCATTCAAAAATCATCATTAAGTGTGCATTTACATTCCATCACCTTTCAAACTACCCACTACTTTGTAACTTGCATCTACCTAGTGGCCATTGTTCCTTGATCTTCCATCTTCCCAAAACCCTAACCTTTCCTCTATAAATAGGGAGAAACATCTCTCTAGCAGAATCACTCTCAAAACCTCTCACAAACCTTCACTTTATACCCAAACACTTAGTTTCAAACCTGCTCAAATGGCTTCCGCATCACGCAGACCTTCCGGCAAGAGATCCCGAGAATCATCCGCCGCATCTCTCCCCATATCTGCTGTATCGCTCGTTCCACCCGCACGCGTCGAAGCCTTCAACAGAGATATCAGCAAAAGAGGAGTTGTGCAACAACATGCGTTCTACAAACTTACCGCTGAACGCATGCACCTCGCTCAAGTCATGGCTTTGCTGCAGCATCAAGGCTTTATCAACTTCTTGGAATGCAACACTAAATACAGTGAAGACCTTGTCCGAGTGTTCTATGCCGGCCTTCATGACAACTTTCGCGGGCACAAGTTTTCCTCCAGAATTGGCCCGACAAAAGTACCGCTTAAATCAAATATCTGGAACCAATATTTTGATATGTCTGTGGATGATGCTGAAAATCCTCTACCTGAGGTAACTGACTCTCACCACATAGATGGCTACGAGTTTAAGAGTGCATTGAATGACATGCTGAAACGGCCATATCCTGATGAGTTTGTGAACAGTGACGCGTTCCCACGAACTGTCACTGCCGGCAAGCTGAAAGCCAGAGAAAGGATTCTTCAGTGGATTGTCTCACGCATCCTGCGACCAAAGAAGGGCGGTCTCTCCAGAGTCGAACATGCCGAGGTTCATCTGATTTACATTCTGAAAAATAAGAAGAAAATCAACTGGCCGTACTACATTGCCAGTAGAATCTATAATCTACGGGATTCCGGACGAGGAACGGCTCTTGCCTACGGATCCTTCATTCAAGAGGTCCTTACAGCAGCCAACGTTAATCATCCGTCTTTCCCGTACACTTCCATCTCATCTGACAAAGAGTTTAGCACAAAAACTATGTCTATGATGGGATATCTTTGGTGCAATGAGCGGAGAACGTATAAGTTTGTTAGAAGAGGAAATGTTCCTGCAGATGATGACAATGATGAAAGCGAAGAACAAGAAGATGAAGAGGAAAATGAAGAAGAAGAAGCCAGGCACGGTTTTGATCACAATGGTGGAGATGATAGTCCTCCACCCGTTGACACTCATGACTACTCCGACTCCGCTTGGGTTCAGCAGTCGCATACAACTGAAGAAGATGTTCCACGCTGGGGTGGCTGGGGTGACTGGCAACATACGGGCTGGTCAACTCAACGTCAATTTTACCAGCCGTATCACCAAGAGGATGAAGAATCTCCTCCGTCCCCTCCACAGCAAGCAGAATCTTCAGAACTGTTGGATATGATGCGAAATATGCAGATCGCTCAACAGTCCTTCATGCAAGCTCAAGATGAGCGCTATGCTCATATTAACGAGCAACTTCAAGCCCAAAATGAGCGTCTCGACACCTTCTCTACAAGCATGAATGATCGGTTTGCAACCTTTTCGGCTTCATTTGAACTTCAGGAAAGGTCGATTGACGAGAGTCTCAAGCATCTGAACGGTGTTACCGAATACCTATCATCTCTGGCTGACCCCTACAAAAACCCGGGCATTTGTTATCATCCAGGACATCGTCGTTAGGACATAGCCATTCACATGCATTTTGTAGTTTGATTGTTATTTTGAATGTATTTAGCTCTCTGCCTTAATTGTTCTTAATCAATGCGTATTGCTCAGAAATGACATTGGTGTGTTTTTTATTATCTGTTTATGATTATTTCCTGTGAAATTTCCTTGTTATCTTGAATATTCACTTTGTCTCTCTTTTTGATGTTGTCAAAGGGGGAGAAAAGTGTACAAAGCAGGCAGCCAAAAATGCCCACAACTAACAGTCGCTTTCTGCAGATAGCCTTAGATTACAAAAGAAAGGGGGAGTGTGCAAAATGTGTCAATACCGCATGCTGTTTGTCACGTTGATTTATACAGGTTGTCATCATCAAAAAGGAGGAGTATGTAAAGACAAAGTGTCAGACAACATACGATCGCAAGTTTCGATAATGACAAAAGACCATCATGCACGTCTACAAACAAATGCAACACATTACCCATCATATCCTTTTCTACGTTTGTCTAAACCTATTATAATGATTAAAAACATATGTGGACAAAGTGTGATCATGACGAAATGCATGAAAATCACAAAACACAGATTTATGCAGATTTGAAGGCCTTGAGTCGACCATAGGGATCAGCTCAAAGCTCACGGGTCAGCACAAAACTCAGCTAAACTGGAGATTGGTCAGCGCATGCTTCCTTGCGTCGACCATAAGGGTCGGCGCATTACTCACGGGTTAGCGCATAAATCCCTTGAGTCGACCAGAGGTCAGCGCATGGCACAATGATGCTATCCTGGGTCAGCGCATGGAACCATGGGTCGACCATAGGGGTCGGCGCATCTCCCACGGCTCAGCGCACGCCGACCTATGGTCGACCGCTCGTGCGTATACTCAGTTTTCTGAGTACTTTCCCCTGTTTGAAAGTCTGTTATTTTTGGTTGGTTTATCAGTTACTATATATAGAAGTCAAAACACTCTTATTAACTAACATTTGTCAATTTGAGTTCAAGTGTTCAAGGAAACAAGAAAGAGTGAAAAAGGTGTCCAAGACTCATCATCTTCATCTTCAACATTTCATATCACATCAACTGCACACAATTTCTTTTGATGTGGTTCGTGATCGATTAAAGGTGATAAGGTTCGAAGCTGTGATCGAAGAATCCGGTTCGAGTTGAAGCTTGTGGCAGGTTCTTTCTTGAATAAAACCATTAGGGTTTTGTCCTCCAATACCGGTTTGTGTTTGGGGGTTTTTGGACGAATCGCTTCATCAATATTCAGCCGAGCAAAGGTGATTGAGAAGATGAAGTCTTCATCAGTCTAGTAGCGGATTCGGTGACATTGAAGTGAAGGATTCAGGTTTGACTCGTTGTGTTTGAGATCAGCCGGGCCGAGGGTTTGAAGAACGGAAGATTCTTCAACAAAGGGGCTGGAATCGGAGGTCTAGCAACAACAATCGAAGGTCTTGATTCATCTTGAATCAAGGAGCAAGGAGAGGAAGCATCATTCAACACATTGGAAATTCTGTTGTTTACATGCTTTGCAATCCTTGTATAAACGGTTAAATTTCACAGGTGATATCTAATTAATCATCTCAATTCTAATTTTAGAATTGAGGGCAGACGTACCCCGAAGCGAGGACGGCGGGGGAACTGCCTCATCAAATCTCTGTCTTCTTTAATCTTCTGCATAAGTGTTTTTCAGCTTCAAAATTAAGTGATTTTAGTTTAAGCAATTTTACCAAACGTTGATATAAGTTGAGTAAGAGATTAAAACTGCTGTTTGAATACAAAGTACAATAGTATATTGTAGTAGATAAATTTGAATTACTTACTCAACTCAAATATCTCTTGGAGTGTATGCACACCAAGTGTTTGTAAATTTGCATAAGCCAAAGTTGTCTTAAGTTTGCATCCAGTTTAATTTGGTATTTTGGATCATTGGAACTAGGCTTGCTAGTTAGTGAAATATATCAATTGAGTGTGCAAATAGTGTAGTGATTTGTATTTCACTTTATCTCTAATCCATTAGCTTAACGCATATCCGGTTTTCCAATAACGGTTCGTTTTAGACTAAAATTTTCCTCGGCCGCTTCCGCACTTAAAACATTTTTCAAAACCAATTTTCTTTTAAATTGGTAGCGTCGACTCAAGTTTTTAATTGGGATCTATTCAACCCCCCCTTCTAGATCCGTGCCATAGTCTAACAATATCATAAGTCCCTATCTCTAGAAGATTATCGAAGTATATGTGGATGGTTTAATCGTTGTTCCTACGTGTGAACTTGTTATTATTTAGGGCATATTCTTCACCCATATATGTAGCGGGGTATTCGTTACCATTAGAGATATTAACTAAATCTAAGGTAAACCATACAAGTCGAGTCTCCACCGCACTTCTATTTATCCAAAGGAATGGTTAGAAAGCGAACAAAAACCTAAAAGTTTTATCGAATCAAAAACTAGTAAAAATGTCAGAGATCGGGGTAAGGGGGTTGGTTATGCAATGGGAAGGTTTTAAGCACCCAAAACATCCTAGGTACTCCTAGGAAGCCCTTTTCACATTTGTTGTAAGGTTGGTATTTTGTGAAAATTTGTTTGTGCAAACATGATTGAAGAGATGAGAAGAGAATATACAAGTTATTTACATTTTGTGTTTGGATGGATAAACCCATTGCCTACGTACCATCTTAAAAAAAGATTAGGATCAAAACCTCGTAGTTCGGGATAAAAATCTCAAAAGAAGTTGGTGAATTGATTGGTCCAAAAGCCTTAAGGTCTTTTGTTATCCAAGGGAGAAAACTCAACCCAAAACAACAAATCCACCATGTGAGGATAGCTTCAACATGCTAGTGAGGGGTTAACCCTATAATAAGCATGGAAGACTCATTGTCCATCACTAAGGATATAGGTGAGTATTACATCTACCTCAAGGATAACTCAAACCTAATAGCTAAAGGTTATGAAAAGTTTTGATTAAGGAAGTGGCCATTGAAACCACAAAAGTATTTGAATGAGTTATATTTACCAATGAAAAGTATTTACAAAATATGGTCAAAGTTGATTTAAAGGTTCAATTCAAAATAAGTGTTATAAAAAAGTTTGAAAATCAAAAGCATAAGGCTTAGGTTTCTAATGTTAGAAAAGAAGTGTTAAATGTTTGCACAAAAGTTTTGGCTTGGGTTAGAGTGGAGGGAAGAAGAAGAATGGCTAAAGTCCTAATCATACAAGAGATGAGGGATAAGAAACAAGACCACAAATGGAGTTCCTCTCTTGAGATCATATTGATGATCCAAGTAGCTTCCATCCTTTGGAATATGCAAGCAAAATAAGTGTAAGCTCAAGCAATCAACATAATCAAACAAGCTCTTAGAAGATCCCCAATGTCTCTTATATCTTTCACTTTGGATGAACATGGCAATGGTTCTTCAATTTGAGCTCACATAGGATCCCCTAGCACAAAAGCACACACATCAAAAAGTTCTATGAAGTAAATCAAGAATGGACAAGAACAAGTTTAGAGGTTTGGTGTAACACCCTTCTACCCAAACGACATATTTATATATATTATCAGAGTACAACATGTAGAAGAGTTTACATTTCATACAACATGTTATTTCTCGCATCACAACATAACATATATTATCATTTTGATTTAAAACTTCGCAGCGGACAACAACATAATTCATTATAATAATGTGTCAACATGATCTCCACAAAACATCTCAACAATTATTCATCATAAACAATGTAAATAAAATATAATTATCTATCGAATCCCATAACCCCGGTGTCACATGACCAGAGCATTTGACTCGACTCCGTAGAATAACTCTACACTTATTCTTCAAACCTCAACAATAGCTACTCCGCTGTATCTGCACATTGCTCATCATAGATGAACATAAACACATGCAGAAGGGGTGAGAATTACATTATTAAATAATAATATAACGACAGGAATATAAACATAATTATATATTTCACACATGCCAACGCAGCTCATCATAATCATCATAATCAACATACTTATGAACATCAACAAAACAACACATCAAATGCAATGCACACACCCATGCATGACTCAACACGACTCGGTATACCCATTTTGTGACCAACTATAGGATCACCACTCCCAGATTCATCACCATAGAATCCGAGTTCCCCGCAAGGAACCAAGCCTCTCAACAAGCCCGGAGTCAACAACATCATTGGAACTCAGTCCGTTCATCACTAGGCATCGGCCTTTCATGAATGCATGCACACCAAACATGCATCATAATCAACATCGCAACAACAACATCATATGATCATGTTATCTTTATCATTAATAGCATGACATACAACTCAACAAAACAACAACAACATTACATCTTAACACATGGATTCATCACAATCAACCACAATAGGCCAAATCACCATTTCAACATAAAAATTAGTCATTTTCCAATACTGGAACAGTGTTAACCGGTTAACACCATGCGTTAACCGGTTAACGCAGGACAACAATACCTCCCCAGGCAAAACGCAACAGTGTTAACCGGTTAACGCTATAGGTTAACCGGTTAACGCAGGCAAAAATCAACATTTTCACAACACATAACAGTGTTAACCGGTTAACACCCTGGGTTAACCGGTTAACGCAGACAAAACAGCAGTTCCTGCGCTAACACAAGGCAGAATGCAGACTTCTCCGCATTTTCCGCCGTCGGAGGACTTCCGGACCTCCGATTCAACTTCCGTAAAAGGCTACGCGTTCGGGAAAACGCGACTCACACAACTACGGATTCAATTTCAGCTTAATTCGACTTATTCATCATAGTACTAAACGACGATAAACCCCAACTTCCCCAATCTCCCTAAAATTCCCAAAAATCAATCAACGATCTAACATACATCATGAAATTGCTCGCATATTATCATTTAATAAGGTTCAGACCCCTTACCTGAGATAATTCGGCAACTCAACGCTTCAGCTTTTCCGCTCTTCAGCCTTTGCTCTACAGCTTCTCCCTTCTCTGCAGCTTCTCAACTTCCACGTAAAACCCTTCTGTTCCAAAATGAGAAACTTTTTCTCTTATCCCAACTTATATATTTTCCAAAATAATAATAATAATAATCCAATAATATTTCCAATTAATTAATTAAATTAATAAATATTATATTAATTCAATTAAAATAATTAGCCTTATTTTATCGGGGTGTTACAACTCTCCCCCACTTTAGAAGTTTTCGTCCTCGAAAACATACCTCAAGCAAATAGAGCCGGATACGACTCCTTCATCTGATCTTCACGCTCCCAAGTCAAGCTCTCACCAGCTGGACCTCCCCAAACAACTTTCACTAGCGCAATCTTCTTACCTCTCAGGGTCTTCTCTTCTCGGTCATCTATCCGAATTGGCAACACCTCAACGGTCAAATTATCCCTCACCTGGATATCATCCAACCGAACAACATGCGAAGGATCCGCAATATATTTTCTCAACTGAGATACATGAAACACATCATGCAGATTAGAAAGCGACGGCGGTAAAGCTATCCGATACGCCACTTCCCCAACCCTCTTCAAAATCTGGTACGGACCCACAAACCTCGGAGTAAGCTTTTTAGACTTCAAAGCTCTACCCACACCCGTCGTCGGAGTAACTCTCAAGAACACATGATCTCCCTCTTGGAACTCAAGTGCCTTTCTCCTCTTATCATGATAACTCTTCTGACGACTCTGAGCAATTCTCATCTTCTCCTGAATCATCTTAACCCTTTCAGTCGTCTGCTGCACAATCTCAGGTCCGAGTACAACACTCTCACCTGACTCATACCAACACAATGGAGTTCTACACCTCCTACCATACAATGCTTCATATGGAGCCATACCGATACTAGCATGAAAACTATTATTATAAGTAAACTCCACCAACGGCAAATAACTATCCCAAGAACCACTCTGCTCCAACACACAAGCTCTCAACAAATCCTCCAAGGATTGGATAGTTCTTTCAGTCTGACCATCAGTCTGAGGATGATAAGCTGAACTCAACCTCAACTTGGTCCCCAACGCTTTCTGCAAACTTTCCCAAAATCTAGAAGTAAATCTGGGATCTCTATCAGACACAATACTGGATGGAATACCATGCAGCCTCACTATCTCCTCGATATACAACTCTGCCAACTTCTCTAAAGAGTGATTAATCTTCATCGGCAAGAAATGCGCCGACTTAGTCAATCGATCCACAATCACCCAAATAGAATCATTACCTTTCACCGTCTTCGGCAATCCCGTCACAAAATCCATGGAAATGCTATCCCACTTCCATTCAGGAATCTTCAAAGGTTGCATCATACCTGCCGGTTTCTGATGTTCAATCTTTGACTTCTGACAAGTCAAACAGGCATACACAAACTTAGCAACATCTCTTTTCATACCAGCCCACCAAAACAATTTCTTCAAATCTTGATACATTTTAGTTGCACCTGGATGGATACTCAATCCACTCCTATGGCCCTCTTCAAGAATACTCTTTCTCAATTCAGACACCTCAGGAACACAAACTCTACCTTTAAATCGCAGGATGCCATTCTCATCAATCTCAAAATTACCACCATTACCCTGGTTAACCATAGTAATATGATCAACTAGAGCGACATCAACTTGCTGACCATTCCGAATATCTTCCAGAATTCCACTATTCAACTTCAGCATACCCAACTTTACACTATCAGCGGAAACTTCACAACCCAAACTCATATCACGGAACTGTTCAATTAACTCAAGTTCCCGAACCATCATCATAGACATATGTAGAGACTTTCTACTCAGCGCATCTGCAACTACATTAGCCTTACCGGGATGATAACTCAATTCAAAGTCAAAATCCTTCAGTAATTCTAACCACCTTCTCTGCCTCATATTTAACTCTTTCTGATCAAACAGATACTTCAGACTCTTGTGATCACTGAACACTTCGAATCTGGAACCATACAGATAATGCCTCCACATTTTCAACACAAATACAACAGCTGCAAGTTCTAGATCATGCGTAGGATAATTCCTCTCATGAACTCTCAACTGTCTAGAAGCATAAGCTACAACTTTACCATTCTGCATCAAAACACCACCAAGACCCATCAAAGAAGCATCACAATAAACAACGAAGGACTCACCAGGATTAGGCAAGATCAACACTGGAGCACTGGTCAACCGCCTCTTCAACTCAACGAAACTCGCTTCACAAGCTGCATCCCACACATACACTTGACCCTTCTTAGTCAACTGCGTCAACGGCAATGCCAACTTATAGAAGCCTTCAATAAATCTGCGATAATAACCAGCTAACCCCAGAAAACTGCGTATCTCAGTAGCAGACTTCGGAGTCTCCCACTGTAATACAGCATCAACTTTAGCAGGATTAACAGAAATTCCACCACTCGAAATCACATGGCCAAGGAAACTCACTTCCTTCAACCAGAACTCACATTTAGATAATTTTGCATACAATTCCTTTTCTCTTAACACCTGCAAAACAACTCTCAGATGTCCTGCATGCTCTTCTTCCGTCTTAGAATATATCAATATATCATCTATGAACACCACAACAAAATCATCAAGGTACGGATGAAATATACGATTCATATATTCCATAAACACACCTGGAGCATTAGACACACCGAACGGCATCACAGTGTATTCATAATGACCATACCTCGTACGGAAAGCAGTCTTCGCAATATCATCTGACTTCACTCGGATCTGATGATAACCCGACCGCAAATCAATCTTACTGAAAACATGAGCTCCAATCAACTGGTCCATCAAATCATCAATCCTCGGCAATGGGTACCGATTCTTGATAGTCACCTTATTCAACTGCCGATAATCGACACACAACCTCATCGTACCTTCTTTCTCCTTCACTAACAATACTGGTGCACCCCAAGGAGAAACACTTGGACGCACAAACTTCTTCTCAAGCAATTCTTCAAGTTGTTTCTTCAATTCAACTAATTCAGTTGCCGACATTCTATAAGGAGACATCGACACTGGACTCGTACCTGGCACTAAGTCAATGGCAAATTCGACTTCACGTTCTGGAGGTAAATCACTTACATCCCCCGGAAACACATCCTGAAATTCACAAACAACGGGCAAATCTACACTCACCACTTTCTTATCCGCTTGCAGAGACGCAAATAAAGCGAATATCTGAGCTTCATCTTTCACAAAATCCCCCACCTGCCTAGCAGATAGAAATCTTGCCTCATCATTCTCACCAACTTCAGAAAACCGCACCGTCTTCCTATAGCAGTTGATAAACACGCCATAGAATTCTAGCCAATTCATTCCCAGAATAATATCAATTTGGTGCAAGGGTAAGCACACCAAATCAACCACGAACTCTCTCTCAAAGATCGTCAAATGACAACCTCGACAGACAACAGAAGTCTTCACAGAACCATTAGCAGGAGTATCTATCACCATACTTCCGCCTAGGGACGACATAATCACACCAATCCTGGTCGCACACTCATATGAAATAAACGAATGAGTAGCACCAGTGTCAACAATAGCAAGCAATTCAACATTATTAATCAAGCAAGTACCTTTAATCAGATTATCTTCTTTAGGAGCTTCAGTCCCACTCAGAGCAAACACCCTACCAGTAGTATGAGCTGCAGTAGCCGCCTTCTTCGGTTTCGAGCACTGCGAACTGATATGACCTTTCTCGCCACAATTAAAACATGTCGGACCAGCATCCTTACATTCAGTAACTCTATGACCAGGCTGACCGCATCGGAAACATCTCAGCACTTTCTTGGTACAGCTATCAGCACGGTGGCCTGGCTCGCCACACTTGAAACATTTACCAGCTATGGAAGATCCTCCCCCACTTGGCTTCTTCTCATCTACCATTTTCTGCTTACCTTTACCATTCGGAGATGCATAAGGATTACCACGATCCTTATTCTTCTTCTCACTAAGACTTTTGTAATGAGCAGTCCTAGCCTTGCTATCTTCCTCAAATATCCTGCACTTATTAACCAATGTAGGAAACCTACGAATCTCCTGGTAACCAATGCCTTGTTTGATCTCGGGACGCAACCCGTTCTCAAACTTGACACACTTGGATCCCTCAGCATCAGCATTATTATAGTGAGGACAATACTGCACCAGCTCCTCAAACTTCGAAGCGTAGTCAACAACAGACAGGTTACCCTGCTTCAGTTCTAGAAATTCCATCTCCTTCTTACACCGCACATCAGCAGGAAAATATTTCTCCAGAAAGACCGTCTTGAACCTTTCCCAAGTCATCTCAGTACCTGGTATTTCAATTCTCTGTCGAGTGTTATCCCACCAGTTTTCAGCCTCTTCAGATAACATATGCGTACCAAACTGCACCTTCTGTGCCTCAGTACACGTCATCACCCGGAAAATCTTCTCAATCTCCTTCAGCCAAATCTGAGCACCATCTGGATCATAGCGCCCTTTGAATGTAGGAGGGTTATTCTTCAGAAACCTTCCCAAATTCTTAAACTCGTCGACCGGCGGATTCTGCTGCGCCTGCATAGCCTGCGCCATAGCAGCCAAAGCCTCAGCAATCGCACGGTCATTTTCTCCAGCCATACTCTCCACAACACAACCACAACCGTTAAATATCGACAGTGTCATTTACACTAATCGACCAACAGGGAAAACATCACATTATGACTCGACTGGACTGACCATGCTCTGATACCACTATTTGTAACACCCTTCTACCCAAACGACATATTTATATATATTATCAGAGTACAACATGTAGAAGAGTTTACATTTCATACAACATGTTATTTCTCGCATCACAACATAACATATATTATCATTTTGATTTAAAACTTCGCAGCGGACAACAACATAATTCATTATAATAATGTGTCAACATGATCTCCACAAAACATCTCAACAATTATTCATCATAAACAATGTAAATAAAATATAATTATCTATCGAATCCCATAACCCCGGTGTCACATGACCAGAGCATTTGACTCGACTCCGTAGAATAACTCTACACTTATTCTTCAAACCTCAACAATAGCTACTCCGCTGTATCTGCACATTGCTCATCATAGATGAACATAAACACATGCAGAAGGGGTGAGAATTACATTATTAAATAATAATATAACGACAGGAATATAAACATAATTATATATTTCACACATGCCAACGCAGCTCATCATAATCATCATAATCAACATACTTATGAACATCAACAAAACAACACATCAAATGCAATGCACACACCCATGCATGACTCAACACGACTCGGTATACCCATTTTGTGACCAACTATAGGATCACCACTCCCAGATTCATCACCATAGAATCCGAGTTCCCCGCAAGGAACCAAGCCTCTCAACAAGCCCGGAGTCAACAACATCATTGGAACTCAGTCCGTTCATCACTAGGCATCGGCCTTTCATGAATGCATGCACACCAAACATGCATCATAATCAACATCGCAACAACAACATCATATGATCATGTTATCTTTATCATTAATAGCATGACATACAACTCAACAAAACAACAACAACATTACATCTTAACACATGGATTCATCACAATCAACCACAATAGGCCAAATCACCATTTCAACATAAAAATTAGTCATTTTCCAATACTGGAACAGTGTTAACCGGTTAACACCATGCGTTAACCGGTTAACGCAGGACAACAATACCTCCCCAGGCAAAACGCAACAGTGTTAACCGGTTAACGCTATAGGTTAACCGGTTAACGCAGGCAAAAATCAACATTTTCACAACACATAACAGTGTTAACCGGTTAACACCCTGGGTTAACCGGTTAACGCAGACAAAACAGCAGTTCCTGCGCTAACACAAGGCAGAATGCAGACTTCTCCGCATTTTCCGCCGTCGGAGGACTTCCGGACCTCCGATTCAACTTCCGTAAAAGGCTACGCGTTCGGGAAAACGCGACTCACACAACTACGGATTCAATTTCAGCTTAATTCGACTTATTCATCATAGTACTAAACGACGGTAAACCCCAACTTCCCCAATCTCCCTAAAATTCCCAAAAATCAATCAACGATCTAACATACATCATGAAATTGCTCGCATATTATCATTTAATAAGGTTCAGACCCCTTACCTGAGATAATTCGGCAACTCAACGCTTCAGCTTTTCCGCTCTTCAGCCTTTGCTCTACAGCTTCTCCCTTCTCTGCAGCTTCTCAACTTCCACGTAAAACCCTTCTGTTCCAAAATGAGAAACTTTTTCTCTTATCCCAACTTATATATTTTCCAAAATAATAATAATAATAATCCAATAATATTTCCAATTAATTAATTAAATTAATAAATATTATATTAATTCAATTAAAATAATTAGCCTTATTTTATCGGGGTGTTACATTTGGTCCTTCCAATCCATCTTCAACATTAAGGTCCTTTTACTCCAATTTGCATAGGGAAAGTCCTAGAAACTAAGTCCATTTGTCCATTTCTTTTGCATTTGGTCCATAACAATCAAAACAAATCACAAGCACAATAATATATACAATTATGTGCTCAAGTGAGAAAAAGGAAAATTGCATTAACATAAACATGTGCTCAAATGAGAAAAAGGAAAAAGCAAATGAATAATATGTACAAGAATAGTAAATTGCATAAATATAAAGTGCAAGAAGTAAATGTTAATGGTTAATGGTTAGTGTTAATAGTTAGTGTGCCATAAGGAAAATTTAGCGCTATGTTAAGCAATCGTAATTGGACTTATGTAGAAGTCACAACTATCTGAGGCTGGTCAATAATAATGTAGGCAACAACACAAGTTATAGGTCTTGATTAGTGAATCAAACTCCAACAACTTGCCATACCAAAAAGAGGATGAGAAATGATCTTGTATTGATTTAGGTCCTTTGCATGATTTAGGAAGCAATCTATCCTTAATGGAAAGCCATTCACTTGATCCATGATCAAGATGAATTAGATTTGAATCGAGGAAGATTAAACCTCCATGTATCAATGCTAACCACCAATCTTTAACTCATTGATCAAAGAAAAGAAAAAGAAGAAGAAGAAGAAGATGAAGATGAAGAATTAAAGTGCATTAATGGAAATGGTATGTATTAATCAACAAGCATTGATCAAAGATAGAGAAGATCAAGGTCAAATAATAGAAAACAGAAGCAAAATGAAGATTAGAAGTCAAGAAACAAATAAAATATTTTTGGCATTTTTTAATATTAAAATAAAACTTGAATTAAAATAATAAAGGAAGGTCAAACTTCAAACTTACTTCAAATCAACTTTGAAAAGTCCAAGTAAATTATCACAAGTTCAACAAGGTCAAACAAAGTTTGACAAAAAATTTCAGCATTTTTAAAAGTCAGAAACTATTTTAAATCAATTAAAAATGCATAAAAATAACCTAATTGAACTAAAATCTCAAATAAATCTCAAATCAACTAATAAATTGATGAGAATATTTTTCATAGATCTATCATCAGTCAAAGAGGTTGGAAAAATATTTTTGTATTTTTTTGAATATCAAAAACTATTTAAAATGAATTAAAAATAACCAGAAAAGAGAAAATTACAAAAAAATATCAAATGATAAAATAAAAAATATTAAAAATCATTTTTAGAAAGTAGAAATTAAAAGGAGAAGAATGAAATTGGTCCCATAATTTTTGGACCAATAATGAGAGAGATATGAATTTTTAAAGTGAAATGGAATTAAAAGAAATAAAAGAAATTAAAATAAGAAATTAGAAAATAGGAAAAAGCGTGAGCCATTGGATCTGAGCTCATTAATTGAGCTGGCAAATCATGAGGCCCACAGCGCGCGTCTACCAAACACCAAGGTCAAACGAGTCACATGGAACATCAAAAAAAGTCATAACATTGGATGCATGAGATTCAATCTGGAAAAGGCAATGAACAGATCTGATTGAATCTGGAGACCAGACGGTGGCCAGCACCACCGTCTTTTCCGGCCAACTTCCGACCACATCCAAATTTGCAGAGATTCAAAAGGCAACCAAAATGCATGATCCAGGCATCATTCGAGAGTTGGGGTGATGTACATCACCCCTGTACCACTCAATTCCATTCTAGATCTCTAGATTGAGAGAAATCAGAAGTGGAAATTCTGTGGTGTTCATGTGAACTTCATGATTTTCAAAAATTGAAAGCATATCAATGTTGCCTCTATGCAGAGGACTTCAGATCACACAACAACAATGAAAATAGATCACTATACAAGATGATTCGAAGCAATTAACAGTTGAAGTAAACCTTTGAATTGCAAGGCTTTGAGTCAAGACCTTTGGATGCTTTTGCTAACAGTAGGCACTATGGATCAAGAAGATAAGGTTTAGGAACTTTGAGATCTGAAGATTGATCAACGAAATCAAAATTCAGATCTAAAAAATTTGAAGAGAAATGAAATAGTTCCTTTAGTGATGGCTAGAATTTCAGTTCAGCAGCAATTGGGGCGCTTTAGGTTGCTAAAATGAGAGGCCAAGGCATTGTATTTATAGGAGAAGCAATGTTGAATGCATGAACCAAAGCTTGCATGAATGGAAAGGGCCTCCATGCATGGGCCTGTACAGGCGCATGGAGGGCCCAATTTAAACTGGAAATGAAAGCCAATGCATGATGCAAGTAAAATGGACGTGCAGATTGGACTGTATTAGCTCATGCATGGCAATTGAAATGATTTTCACAAAATGGATTATTACATTCAAGTCTTCGAAAATGCCATGATAAAAATAATAATGCCACCTCATGAGTAATGGTTGGAAAGCTTATTGCATAAGGAACAAATGTTATGTTGATCAAAACTCCATTTGGGCCTTGGAAATTAGTGAAAATTGAACTTGAAGTGTAGGGTGCAAAACATGCATATGTGAAATTTTCAAAATTGGCCAAAGTTCAAGCCCTTCTGTCTCAATGATGCAAGCTCCAAATGACAAAACCTTCAACATGAAAGTTGTAGATCCTTTTCAATAAAATCAATTTGGACTTAAATTGTGCATCATTTGGATTTTCGATGAAGAAGTTATGGGCACTTGAAGTTGGAGTTTTCACATTTCAATGCATTTGGTCCAAAGTGACCTATAATGTTTTGCATTATCACATGTATTTATTTTGAGATTTTGAAATTTTGCTCAACATAACATTTTAATTAGACATATTAACCTTTCCAATGCATTTGATATCACCTCAAAATCATAAAACATGAATGAGTTATGTCCTTGGGAAGTTGACCCAAAATTAGGGTTTCAGTCAAAATGACCTATAATGTTTTGAAATGGATGATGACCTTCCAAGCTTCAAATCAATTTTTGATGAACATGAAAGTTGTTCATATTGTCTTTAAGAACATGTTTTCTCTTGGGGTCATCTCCATTTGACAAACACATAAAAAGTTAGGTCTCAGTGTAGTTCAAAATAGCCAGATGAATTGACTGATCAACTTCTCAAGTCCACACCTCATATATTGATGAATTGATGACTGAGTGTCGCATCGCGAAAAACAACCGGCGGGAAAGGAATGGTCTTACGACCAGAGATTGCAAGGTACGGGAGTCGGTTACGCAAGGGGAAGGTATTAACACCCCTCACGTCCGTCGTACTCGACGGGATCCATGCTCAAAAGAATAGAAAAAGGTTGCTGATAAACTGCTCAAAGAAATGCACACACTGGAATAAGAAACAGGTGAAAGAAGATGGAGGAAGCGGAACTCGGCAGGATGTCGCATCCTAGGCCTACGCAGTTTGTCAGAAACAAACATCAGAGTCGACGTAGTTCGGGGAAATAGGAAACATGCTCGCTAGGACATCGCATCCTATGCCTATGTATCTTCTCTATCCAGAGAAAGAATCAGAGCACTCGTAGCTCGGCTAACGCACGCCAAAACAAACACCAAAAGAGACGCTGAGACGTCAAAAGAATAACACAACAGGAAACAGAATGCCAATAGATGGACTTACATCCGACTCCAAACAAAACAGACAAACAAGGAAACAGAATGCCAATAGATGGACTTACATCCGACTCCGAACAAACAAACGTAAACAGGAAACAAAATGCCGATAAATGGACTTACATCCAACTCCTAACAAACTCCAAGGAAACAGGAAACAGAATGCCAATAAATGGACTTACATCCAACTCCTAACAAACACACACAAAAAGAAGAAGGGTGCCCAGAGAGATCTCAATTGCAACGAGGGCAAGAGAAAAGGAAGGTCTCAATCGCAACGAGGGCGAAAACCAACAAGGATTAATTGTTAGTCGTCAGTCAAACTCGACAAGACATCGCATCTTGTGCCTACGTATCTCATCTGAACATGAGAATCAGAGTTGTCGTAGTTCGGCTAAACTATTTCTGTTTGTTTTGTGTTTTTTAGATGAGCGATATTACTACGCAATCTACCGGATGCTCGACCTTGGGAGACTTACTCACCTGTAGTAGAAGGAGTCAACGTGTCCTTAAGAGAAGATAGAGTTTGTTTATGCTTTAGGAATGCTCATGCAAGAAAGGAAGTCCTAGACGAAGGAACCGTGCTACCTTAATTGACATGCAAACGAGAGATTATACGAAGTCTAGCAATCCTATGGGGATACGATCACACCACACAAACATATAACATGAAGTAAACACACCAACAAGGGGGCTCAAACATCCGGGGTAAGGCTTTAGTCAAGAGGGGTCATATCAACCTCGACAAACAAGCCAAAACTGCAGGGGTGTGCTGAAGCTCTTAACCACTAACATTGAGGATTAGGGTGAAGCTGATGAAATGTGGTAATGAGGATTGGACCTCATGCTCTTAACCCTGGCCTGGGTGAGCTCAAATCAAAGAATGCGTGGGGATCCAGAAAGAGGGACCCTATTCCACTTGACTGACTCTATACAAGATCTTGGGTGTTTATTCAAAAGCATCAGCACGTAGTGCGAGCATAATGAAAGACTCAACGAATAATATGGGGATTGATTGCTAATCCCTTCTATCTGTCAATTGCCTCTTTACTTAGGAGGACTTAACAAGTAACATGCCTCAACAAGGAGGTCTTTGGCACAAATATAAATAAGCACAATCAGAGCCTCATAAGGAGGACTTCATCCAAATGCCTGCCAAAAAGGTGACAAGACTTCCAGACTACATGGAGAAAAAGAGTGGCTACCTAAGTGGTGTATCAACCACACTCCAAAGCAAAGCTCAAGCAATATCTAAAAGCGACTAATGTATCTGTACAAAAGCCAAACAGTCAATATCTCAGACAGAAAAAACAACAGACAACAACAGTGGAACTTTCCAATATCTACACAATGCAAGTCACAAATGCAAGCACTCAAGGGAGTTCATCACATCAATGGACCTACAACACAAAAAGAGTTAGTGATCAAAGCAAATGGCATCTCAAGTAATGAGATCACATCGACCGTTAGTGTTAAATGCTCAAGTCTGAAACACAAAACACAATTGGTAAGTACAAACCACTAGTACAAAGACTAGGGTCAAAGGCAAGTCAAATAGTCAAAACAGAAGTCATTATTTCACATGAAGCACATTCAATCAAACAAGAAAGAGTCCTTAAAAGGACCAAAGCCAATTCAAAAGGCAAAGCCATCAAATAATCAAGATAAGGCAAAGGCAAGCAATGTGATCAAAATTGGACATCAAGAATAGAAAATTCACATTAAAACATAAATGTATCCAATGATCATGAAACTTTTTATGTGAGTTTAACATGTTATGAACAAGCATCATACCAAAAATTAAATCCAGAAGAGGTCAATTGGTGTATGAATGAAAATGCACAAGTACAAGGCACAAAATGTTACACCAAATGTCACACCACATGTCTATGTGTCCAAAACAGTGGTATCAAATGATAAAAATGCCAAACAAAAGCCAAAAAATCATGTCACATGTTATGATCAGGCATGTCAAATTTCAAGGCAATTGGATAAACCATGAGCATTTCACAAATCAATTAGCACACCATAGAAAATTGGCATCATGTTCAAATAAACAAGCACAATTAAAAATCCAGAAGCACAAAAATCATGAAATAAATACTTAAAAAAACTAGACATCAACACAAGCATGTGGAAAAAAGTTTGGATTAATTTGGACATGTCTTCTATATTTTGTGATTTTCTAAAGTTGATGAAAAATGAATGAAATAAAATGAAATAAATGGAAAATGATATTTGAAATGAAAAATCATCAATATGCATCAGGCAGGGATCGAACCAAGGTAAAGCAGGTCACAGCGCTCAAGTAAAAAATCAATTGGAAATATGCGCTAGGGAAGAACCGAACACAGGTAAGGCAAGGCAAGGCGCGCTCAATTGGAAAATCACTTGGAAATCAAAAACAACATACGCTAGGATCGAACCAGCGCGCTGAAGGTCAAAGGCGCCTCACAAAATAAATCAACTAAACCAACATTGCCAAGGATCGAACGCATGTGTCTAAGGTCAAATGCGCGCTCAAGTGGAATTTTAAACAAAATAAAGTGCAAACGTGAAGGTTCGAACTGAGGTAAGCGAGGTCAATGAGCGCTGGAATGGAAACCCTAAGCTTCTGAACCAGACGGCCGGAATAGTGATTCCGGTCGTCTTCTCCGGTTGAACTCCGGTGGTGCGAATCAAGAAATTTCCAGAAACTCACGAAATTGGTACCGTTCGAAAGGTCTTTCTATGTAGAACACGAATATCCTAATCATTTGATCTAACTCTCCATAAATCAACCGGATCGAACGAAAACATTATGAACATCAAAAATTCAAATCAACATAACACACTCATTTCTCATCCATTTCAAGATCTACTTATATCAGAATCATCAGCAAGACAAGATCTACAAGATCATGTACATGAAAAGGCAAATAGTGAAGGTCGAATTTCAAGCTTACTTGAGGTGCAATGTTCAAATTCACGTGTTCAAGGCTCCAAAACGTCCAGATCTTCTCCTCTACTTGTATCTTGAAGCTTTGTGTGCGAAATAGCAATTGAATCACCTTGAATCCAGCTCAATTTGAAGCTTCCATGTTCATGTTCAAGCTTTGGATCTACACGAATCTGCGCCAAATTCTTCAATCCAATGGTTGAATCTTCATCAATGATGCATGATAAACATGATTATGCAAGAATCTTGTGGAATTGGATGAAGAAATTTGAAAATTGAAGAGAGAGAAAATTGAGAGGGAAATGAAATTTTTGATCCAAATTCTGTTATTCCCCTGAATTGTGATTAAGATTTAGCTTATATACCATCCCTTAATCATGCTAAAATTAGGATTAGGCCTTGGTTAATTGAAAATTAAGGAGATGTAAGGTGAAATGCAAATTTGGCAAGTGTGCTTAGCATGAGCAAATGTGCACGTGAACAGTGCCATCCAAGGTCCAATTCCACTTAAAATCAGTCAATAAACAACATTGGATTGGTATTAGACTTGTATGATTCACCAATTTGAATTGTCCATTTTCCCTCCAAAATGCACTGGTATGGACAAATGGTCACATGATCTTCTTTCATGCAATGCAATGGTTGATTTGAAAAGTATTGGTCATGACAAGCACTTTGCAAAAAGAGTGGATCAATTTGGAGTTTTGGAACAAAAGTTATGCCATTTTGAACTTCCATGTTCACTTGGTGATCATTTGGCCATAACTTCTCAACCAATCATTAGATGATCATGATATAGGACTTTTTGAAAAGAGGAGAGAAAGATCTTCAACTTTCATGTTCACCAAAAATCCATTTGAAGCTTCTTTGATGTTGGAAAATCAAGTTGAATGTGGTCCAAAAACTTGCCATTTTTGGAAACTTTTGATTTGACTTCAAATTCTTCAAGATAGATGTTTGACATGATGAATATGCCTCTTTTGAACATGATTGAGGTGTTTAAACTCATTTCCCCAACTCAAAGCCCTCAGTTGACTGCACATTTGACTTTTATGGTCCTCAGATGACCTGAAAATGTACTGATGAATCTGGGCCTCTACCACTTGGTAAAGTTGCTTCAAGATGAACCCTAGCTCATATAAGCTCTTTAGAATAATCATGTGGCCTTCATCTCAAGGAAAGACTTGCTTTTTTGCACAAAGGATTCTCTTGATGCCAATTCTGACTGCCATGGTGCAATGCAATATGAAATGATAAATGACCTAAAAAAATGAATGCATGAATGGGGAGGGCAAATTTGGAGGTGCTATAGCTGCCCCTATTCAATCAACTGAGAACCTAAACGGATGAAAGCAACGACTATCATACTTTCAAGGTAAATAGGGATTGAATACCAAAAGAACCGGAGAATTTGCACTCCACTAGGTGACGAACCAAGGGAAGCGAGGCCATTTACCGATGGCGGCTTCAAAACAAGCTTGATATTTACTGATACCCAGGAAAGCGAGGCCATTTACCGATGGCGGCTTCAACATAGGAATTGATATTTACTGATACCCAGGAAAGCGAGGCCATTTACCGATGGCGGCTTCAACAGAAGGAAAGCGAGGCCATTTACCGATGGCGGCTTCAACAGAAGGAAAGCGAGGTCATTTACCGATGACGGCTTCAACAGAAGGAAAGTGAGGCCATTTACCGATGGCGACTTCAACAGAAGGAAAGCGGGGCCATTTACCGATGGCAGCTTCAATAGAAGGAAAGCGAGGCCATTTATCGATGGCGGCTTCAACAGAAGGAAAGCGAGGCCATTTACCGATTGCGGCTTCAACAGAAGGAAAGCGAGGCCATTTACCGATGGCGGCTTTACTGGGGAGGAAAAAGATGTTTACAACTGGAACAAGACCAGACGTTTACTGACGACTCTACTGAGGAATTGGCATTTACCAATATCAAAGAAAACGCTTCACGACCAGACATTTACCGATGACTGGGAAGGAACTCGATGTTTACCGACATCGAACAAAGATGTCGATAGGTGAAACAAGACCAGACATTTACCGATGACTGGGAAGAAAAGATACACGACCAGATATTTACCGATGACTGGGAAAGAAGGATACATGACCAGACATTTACCGATGACTGGGAAAGAAGGATACATGACCAGACATTTACCGATGACTGGGAAGAAAGGATACACGACCAGACATTTACCGATGACTGGGAAAGAAGGATACATGACCAGACATTTATCGATGACTGGGAAGAAAAGATACACGACCAGACATTTACCGATAACTGGGAAGAAAGGACACACGACCAGACATTTACCGATGACTGGGAAGAAAGGATACATGACCAGACATTTATCGATGACTGGGAAGAAACTCGATGTTTATCGACATCGAAAGATGATGTCTACCGACACCAAAAAAACAGACATTACGAGGATCAACACGAAACTTACCGGTATCGCAAGGACGACATCTACATATGTCAAAACAAGGCAGACGCTTGTCGGGGACTAAACTGGGGAGTCAAGCTTTCCTTTCACGGATGGGTGAGGAAATAAATCTCTCTGGGGATTATCGATCCTGAATGCTGCCAAGAGCAACCGCCGCAAATGTGCCATACAAATGTTGAAAAATGATCCACCTTTGCTGGGGAAATGATCCAAGCCTGCAAGATGCAAAGGGAGGAAAACTCCTGCTGGGAAAGCAAATGATCACTTTGTTGAGCACACAATTCCTGATTCGATCTCCCAACTCTGTGGGGAGTAGCACTGCTGAGGATACTTACTGATCTGACATTCTCGGAACGGCAGAGAAACCAACTCAACTATGGAGTCACTTGTTGGGGAAACACCAACCTCTCGACCATGCTGGAGAAACAAATTCTGAAATCGACCTAGATGACACAACGTCGCAATGCTAAACTCCTCAGAGTAACATCTTCACCAACCGGCTAAACCAATCCTCGAACGGTAACCACGGCTTGGGACTAGCTTATGCTTGCAATGCTGATGCATGAATTTTACAGTGTAATGCTCCATAACCATGGAAATGCTACATAATTAATGATGCAATATGCTATGCTTCTCTAAATGATGAATGCATAAAAAAATATCCCCCTCCGGGGACGGCACGAGCCACTCTGCTGAGGAACTCAATATCACTCCAATCTCCACTCTGCTGGGGAATAGCACCGCTGCTGGGGAAAGGATAACCCTCATTGGGGACGACCTCCATTGAACCCGATCTGCTTGGGGATTTTACTGGGGAAAACAACCAACGCATACCTCCGTTGGGGAAACAGCAACCTTCAGACTTGCTGGGGAAATAACACTCTCAACCCTGCTAGGGGAAACAACAAACTTCAGTCCTGGCTGTTGAGGAAACACCGATCTCGGACCCGCTGGGGAGATGACAATCTCAAACCGCTGGGGAGGTACGAAATTTTGACATGGAACACCTGTCGACTTGTCGAACACTGGCATTCATCATCTAATCACAGTGTCAATTTTTCATTTTTGAGAGCTCCCAGACTCATCTGGTCTCTTCTGATTCATCACCTTGTATCCTCGGCTTTTCTCTACTTCGAGACAATCGATCTCCTCAGATTCGGGCCAACTCTCTAATCCTCAGACTTTGAAGAGTCTTCTTGATTACCCTCTAGGATCGTCGCCATTCTTTCGCCATCTTTTCACCGTTCTTCTATCCCTCGTCCCTGATTGGACTTCAAAGGATTCTTTTGCCAAAAGGCTTCATATCACAACCTGCAAGTGAGTGAAAATAACCAACATCACCTGCAAAAGAGATCGTTAGATAAAACGTGCCCCAGGCGTGCCAAAATTTCAACACCTAGGTTACTCAACCTTCCGAATAAGATTTCCGGTTTTCAATCTTATAAACATGCATTGGAAGGGACCCCTATGTCTCAAAATGCAAAGATTCTTTATCAAAATAAATGGATGTTTTTGCAATCAAAGCGGTAATGAAAACAAAAACAAAATTATTTGACTGAATATGCATTTTATTGGTTGAACAAAAGTGGCTCGTAACTGAGCAATACACAGGAAGCAATCCCTGAAAAGAGGTAATTGCGCACAAAAGGAAAATCTATCCTAATGGCAATGTGAATCCGTGATCTCATCGAGTTCCAACTCGGTTACACCCCATATGTCCTCAAGACTCTCCGTGCTTTCTGCCTTCTGAACAAGACGCTTCTGATCGATCCCTGCTGGGGATTACCCAGGTGTCTTAACCAAAGTACAAACGATCATGCTGGACGCAGTTGTTCGTTTCATTCCGTCTTTTGCCTGGACCGCCCTTCCGGGTTTTCAGTCCACCGGGATACCCTTTTTTGCCCAAGCCGCCCTTGTGGGGTTTTCGACTTGCCGGGTGTACAGTTTTTTCCTTTTTTATCCCTAATTTTTGCCCGAACCTTTTTTCATTTTTTTTTGGTTCGCCGGGATGCCCATTTTTGCCTGGACTATTTTATTTTTTTCGTCCAGCGGGTCTCTTATACGAAGTATTTTTTAACTGCGTCCGTATTCACAAGGGATGGAAAATCCTCGCCATCCATGGTCGATCAATAACAAGGTTCCGCCAGAGAAAACCTTCTTGACCACGAATGGACCTTCATAATTGGGTGTCCACTTGCCCCGACGATCGTTCTGAGGAGGAAGGATCCTTTTCAACACCACATCTCCCACATGATACACACGAGGTCGCACCTTTAGGTCAAAATCCTGCTTCATTCGCTGCTGGTACAACTGCCCATGACAAATGGCTGCCAGCCTCTTTTCCTTAATCAGGCTCAACTCTTCGTACCGAGTCCTTACCCACTCCGTCTCTTTCAATTTCACGTCCACCAGGACTCTCAATGACGGAACCTGGACCTCAATCGGTAGCACGACTTCCATCCCATACACAACGAAAAAGGCGTTGCCCTAGTAGATGTACACACCGAGGTTCGATACCCAAGATACAAACTTCGTATTCATCCACATTGTTGGTGCATTCAAATGTTAGCCGGGCAACAAAAGGAATGTGGGATCCCTTCGGCGTAACCAAAACAGCACCAACTCCACTACCATTCACGTTAACGGCCCCATCAAACATCAGAATTCATTCGGACTCAGGGTCAGGCCCCTCCTCCGGGATCGGTTCCTCACAATCTTTCGACTTGAGAAACGTGATGTCCTCATCAGGGAACTCAAACTTCATCGATTGATAATCCTCAATGGGTTGTTGGGCGAGGTAATCCGACAGTACACTCCCCTTGATTGGTTTTTGAGAGGTGCACTGGATATCGCATTCAGTCAAAATCATGTGCCATCTCGCAACCCGTCCGATCAATGCCGGCTTCTCAAATGTATACTTGATCGGATCCATCTTGGAAATCAATAAAGTGGTATGAACCAGCATATACTGTCTCAGTCGGCGAGCAGCCCATACCAAAGCACAACAAGTTTTCTCGAGCAGTGAATATCTTGTTTCACAGTCGGTAAACTTTTTGCTAAGGTAGTAAATTGCATGCTCTTTTCGACCAGACTCGTCACGCTGCCCCAGTACGCACCCCATAGACCCCTCGAGGGCTGTCAAGTACAGAATTAACGGTCGTCCCTCCACAGGAGGCATCAGAATCGGAGGCTCCTGCAAATATTATTTTATTTCTTCAAATTCCGCTTGGCAGTCATCATTCCACCTGACCGTTTGATATTTTCTCCACAACTTGAATATGGGTTCACAGGTGGCTGTTAGATGAGATATGAATCGTGAAATGTAGTTCAATCTACCTAAGAAACCACGAACCTCTTTTTCTGTTCTCGGTTCAGGCATTTCTTGTATTGCTTTTTACTTTAGCAGGATCAACCTCGATTCCTTTTTCGCTTACAACAAACCCCAGCAACTTACCGGACCGCACTTCGAAAGTGCACTTATTCGGATTCAACCTCAGCTTGAATTGTCTCAACCGGTCAAACAGTTTGGCCAGACCTACCAAATGCCCCTCTTCTGTTTGGGACTTTGCTATCATGTCATCAACATAGCATTCGATTTCATGATGAATCATATCATGAAACAAAGTCACCATAGTTCTTTGATACGTGGCACCGGCGTTCTTGAGACCGAATGGCATCACCTTATAGCAAAAAATGCCTTGTGGTGTGATGAACGTTGTTTTCTCCATATCATCTGGCGACATTTTAATTTGATTATAGCCAGAAAAGCCATCCATGAAGGAAAACACCGAGAATTGAGTTGTATTATCTACCAACACATCGATGTGAGGTAATGGGAAATCATCCTTCGGACTAGCTCTATTCAAATCCCGGTAGTCCACACACATTCTCACCTTTCCATCCTTCTTCGGCACCGGCACAATATTCGCGACCCAAGGCGGATAGTTAGTGACAGCCAGGAAACCAGCATCCAACTGCTTTTGTACTTCCTCTTTGATTTTCATGGCCATCTCGGGTCGAGTTCAGCGCAACTTCTGCTTCACTGGAGGACAGTCTTCTCTCAATGGCAACCTGTGCACAACGATATCGGTATCGAACCCTGGCATATCTTGATAATACCAGGCGAAGATATCAACATACTCTTTCAACAGTGCTACCATTCTGCTCTTGACCTTTACCTCAAATGCGACCTCTTTTTGACCTCCTCGGTGCCTGGATTAACAATCCCAACTCGCTCCTCGTGCGGTTGAATCACCTTCTCCTCTTGTTTCAACAACCTGGCTAATTCTCCCGACAGATCACAATCTTCTTCGCCTTCTTCTTCGGCATGATAGATCGGATTGTCGAAGTCATATGAGGGTGTAACAGGATCGTTATCAATGAGATCCGGAGAATGATCGCATCTGCATGAATGTTGATTCATGCATTGCTTCAGAGGTCGGAACAAGACACATCAAAAGAAAGAAAAATGAAAATAAACATTTCCATTTTTATTTTTTATTTTTTTAAACTGCAAAAATAAATGAAAAACAGGGAACACCGCTTTTAATGCGAAAAACATCCATTTATTACTGATGCAAATGTTGCAAAATGAAACATATGAGGTGGCCCTTACAATGAACCATTACGTTTCGGGCAAAACACATGGCTTTCATGCAAACAGAATTGAAAAACAGAAATATTACTCTTCACGCAGAGTGACAGTGATGATCTTTTAGGCCTTCCAGTTCTGGATCTCCATCCCTGGTACGCACGGTTTTATCCATGATTCGAGCTCGCAGTCACTGTCAGTCTCTTCACCCACCGCACAGACACGATTTGGATCTAGCATCCCAGCACTGGTGATCGTGAACGATTGACGATGTCCTTTACTCTGCCCCGACGAGCCTTGGCCCGATTGATAGCCAGCCCCGAACCTATCTGCTTTCACCGCAATGTCTATCATTCTTCCCCAACCTGGGGCTTCTCCACTTCTCACCACCTCCACGGCCTGTTTATAAGAAGTAATGGACGACTTCTTCTCTTTCTCAGCAAAAATGGCATTCTCCACCTTGACGGTTTCAAACGCCTGACATGATATTTCACATATTTCACCATCCATTTCCACATATTTGAATGATGACAATGGGATGACAAAAATACCCTCCTCTCCCCAATCAACTTTTTCAAATCGGAGACGTCCGCCATCCATCATTCTCTGGATCGTCTCTCTCAACGTTACACACCCATTCGTAGTGACAGTGCAAGCAGCACAACAATTATCACAACCAGGGAAAACTCCACTCTTCATCAGATGTCTCTTGACCACAGCCATTGGAGTCCTCAACTGATCCACATCTGTCACCTCTATTTTTCTCTTATCCTTTGACATCACGTTCACCCCCATAGGACCATGCATCGGCATGGGGTTAGCATTAACATTCGGCGTCGGTGCAAAATTGGTGGCTTTAGAATCCACCAGATCTTGAACGACATGCTTAAAAGCTCTACAACCCTCAATGTTATGCCCGGGTGCACCAGAATGGAACTCGCACTTGACGTCCTCATCGTGACTTGCAGGCCTCTGATCTAGTCCTACCGGAGCCAGCGTCCTTGGCTGAACTAACCCAAGATCCTTCAACCTCTTAAACAGAAAGGTATACGTCACGGGTGGCCTATCAAACTGACGATCTGTCGTCCCTCTTCTCACTTGGCACCCAGCTCTCTGTGCTCTCTGTTAAGGTGGCTGCTGTTGTTGTTGCATAGACTGATTACCAGCAGGAATCGTTACTGCAGTAGCATACGGGTGGTAACGATCCCTACCGTGTCCCCTTTGGGCATACACATCACTCGATTCACCCTCATTCTCGCGTTGACCGTTACCAAAGGGCTTCTTTACTCCAGACGACGGAGCATTTCCTTGTATTTTCCCCATTCTCAGCCAGCTTTCAATCCTCTCCACCTTCTCGGCGATTGCTCTCTGCCCCAAGGCGAACCCTTGCATAACGTTGATCAATTCACTCATCTTCTCTTTCAGCTCGAGAATGTCCGTGTTGGGTGGATTCATCATTATGGGTTTGTTGCGTCTGGTAGGGTATCTGTGCGGACGAGCTACGTGCAGAGGATGATTCTGCATGCACGAGCAATAATTCCTGAGACAACCAAACACGTCAGAAACTGACACCTGCAAAATAGAAGACAGGTTATTATGACTCACGCATGAATGCAATGTCTATCCGTATGAGGAACATTCTGTCCTTCGATTCTGGCTTCATCGAGACGGATAATAATTTGACAATAACATTCTGACATCAGGAAGTCTCTCAACCAGAGTCTCAATCGAGAATGTACCCTGAGTATGGATAGACATAAGTTAGATGCGGATGAATGCAAAATGGGAATGATGCAGATGCATGAATGCAAGTCACTGTGCCATCCTCCAAGTCATCTGAACACCAACTGTACGGAAGTTCCGGTCTCAGAACTGACCACAACCATAGGAGGGACTAGGTAACCACAAATCCCACTCAGGGTTCCGAAATAAACGGAACGGAGGATATATCACCATCATCACAGGTAAATCACTGACCGGATAACAACAAGATCCTCTGAACAAGTACCCTCAAATCCAGCCCGAGGATCCGAAATAAACGGAACCCGCTGATAAATACCACGGACAGTGTAACACCCCGATAATAATATGATAATTATTTAAATTAAGTTAATAATATATTTATTAATTTAATTAGATAGTTGGATTATTATTATTATTATTGGGATAATAAAATAAAGTGGAAAATATATAAGTTGGAATAAGGAAAAAGAGTTTCATTTGGAAAATAAGGTTTTCACGTGAAACACAGAGAAGCGATTGTGAAAGAGGAGAAAGGGGCAAAGAGGAAGAACCAGAGAGCAAAGGTTGGAGAAGAGCTTGGAGCTTAGAGATTTTGCCGGATTAACTCAGGTAAGGGGGGTTTATCGTCGTTTAATGGGTATTATGGATTAGCATGTACTGGGTAGTGATAAGCCATGGAATTGACCCTAATTGGGATTACGAATGCTGAAAAATTATGTTGGATAAATTGTGTTTAGGCTGTAATTGAATTTATGTTTGAGTTAGTTGTGGATTTCCGAACGTATAGCTTTTTACGGAATTGGAATCGGAGGTCCAGAAGTCCTCCAACGGCGGAAAATGCGGAGAATTCTGCATTCTGCCTTGTGTTAGCGCAGGAACAGCTTCTGTCTTGCGTTAACCGGTTAACCCAGGGTGTTAACCGGTTAACACTGTGTTGAATTGTGTAAATTGCTGTTTTGTCTGCGTTAACCGGTTAACCCAGGGTGTTAACCGGTTAACACTGTTGTGATTGCTGAGATATTGTTGTTTGTGCTGCGTTAACCGGTTAACCCAGGGCGTTAACCGGTTAACACTGTTAAGTTTTGGGACAGGAAGCGTGTTTGTGCTGCGTTAACCGGTTAACCCAGGGCGTTAACCGGTTAACGTTGTTGCAGAGGGGAAAAAGTGTTAATTAAAATGTTGTATGCCTAATTGATGGTTGCCTATACCCGTGTGTGATATAGTAGGGATTATTTCCCGCTGTTTTGAGCAGTATCGGTATTAGTAGAGTGTGCTAATACTGTGATTGAATTAATTGACATGATATGATGTTTTGATACATGTGTTGATGATGTGCGATGGTATGCATAATATTGTGAATGTATATGTTATGCATGTGTTGTGAATGGACTGTTTTATGGCTTAGAGTGTGAGCATATGTCCATTGTGGATTTTGTTGTGATGTTGCATTGCTAGATGATTAGCATGCATATTGTGGCCTTGATGGTGGTAGCTAATCCCCGTGGTGAGGAATTAGTGATGTTAGTCGTTTTGGACTATTGTTGATGTTTGCATGCTAGGTGAATTAGCGTGCATAGCATGGCCCTTGGGGTGGTAGCTAATTCCCATAGTGAGGAATTAGTGATGTGAGTCACTAGGTCTCAAATGAGTGGGACTAGTGAGCTTGGTAGCCGTACCTGGATTGGTCGGTGAAGTTGAACTATATGTTCAAGAATAGTCGGTACCGCATGCATGGAGTCTCGTTGCATAAATTTTGTATGGCGTATAATATGAATGGATGTATTCCAGTATTATACTGTGTTGTGTGTTTGTGTTGGCATTGAGTATGAGTATGAAGTGTGTTGGTGTTGAATATGATATTTGAGTTGATGTGTCGTTACTGAATAAGTGATATGATTAGGGTGATTAATGTGTTATTTACTTAACAATACATGAGATTTTATAATGCTTGTTATATCGATTGAGGAACTCACCCTTACAACTTTATTTTCAGGTAACGAGCAGTGATTGAGTAGAAGCTAGTCCTTGGAGTCTAGTATAGTTCCTTAGGGGGGGTCATGCTCTGATAGATGTAACATCGGGAAGGGATGTTTTACTTATTTTCATTGATGATTGTTGAATAAGTTTACATGTATTGTGTTACATGTTTTATACTGATGTTGGATTTTATTCCGCTGCGAACTATGCAAATGTTTTATTTGATTAAATAAATGAGCATGACAGGATAATTTGGAACATGGTGTACAGTGTTTGTGTGTGACACCCTTAACTGCATAATTACTCTGAGTTTTATATGTTGTTTTAATTAAATATTGGGGTATTTTAGAAGGGTGTTACATTAGTGGTATCAGAGCCTGGTTGGTCGAGTCGAGTCGTAATTATTCTGTTTCCCCTGTACGGTATAGGTGTTGTGTAACCCTATCAGTACTCATTGTTTTAGTTTGTTTGGGTTTTCAGAATAGAGATGGCTGGAAGAGGTAGAGATGATGCTGCGATTGCTGAGGCTCTGGGTATGCTAGCTGGAGTACTTGGAGGAAATCCGAATGTTGTGGGAATGGGAGCTGCTCGTCAACTGAGTGAGTTCCAGAAGAACAATCCTCCAATGTTCAAGGGAGCATACGATCCAGATGGCGCTCAGAAGTGGTTGAAGGAGATAGAGAGGATCTTCCGAGTGACGGAGTGTGCCAATAACCAGAAGGTCAGGTTCGGTACGCATATGCTGTCAGAGGAAGCTGATGATTGGTGGGTTGCTACCCGCACTGAGTTGGAATCTGCTGGGAATACTGAGATCACTTGGGTTGTGTTCAGAGAGAGATTTCTGAGGAAGTATTTTCCAGAGGATGTCAGAGGAAAGAAAGAGATAGAGTTCTTGGAATTGAAGCAGGGTAACAGGTCTGTTACTGAGTATGCTGCTAAGTTCACAGAGCTGTCAAAGTATTATACTCCCTATAATGAGGCTGCTGGAGAATTTTCGAAATGTGTGAAGTTTGAGAACGGGTTGCGTCCCGAGATCAAGCAGGCTATTGGATATCAGCGGATCAGAGTGTTTTCTGACTTGGTTGACTGTTGCAGGATTTTTGAACAGGATTCCAAAGCCAGAGCGGAGAGCTATCAGCAGAGGGTTGATAGAAAAGGCAAGAATCAGAATGACCGTGGAAAACCGTATGCAGCTGGCAAAGGTTTTCAGAAGCAGAGTGGGATGAAGAGGCTTAGTGGGGGAGACTCTAGTGCTCCTGCTAAGTGTTACAGATGTGGTCAGGCGGGACATCGTTTCCATGAGTGTACTAGTGTTGAGAAGAAGTGTTTCAAGTGTGGTAAAGGTGGTCATTTGGCTGCAGAGTGCCGGTTGAAGACTCTGACTTGCTTCAACTGTGGAGAGGTGGGCCATATCAGTCCACAGTGTCCTAAGCCGAAGAAAGAGAATCAGTCGGGAGGAAAAGTCTTTGCTTTATCGGGTTCTGAGACTTCTGCAGATGATCGTTTGATCCGAGGTACGTGTTATATTAATGGCTTTCCTCTTGTAGCTATTATTGACACCGGTGCTACTCATTCCTTTATATCTTTGGATTGTGCTGTGAAACTTAAGTTAGAGATATCTGAGATGCGTGGAAGTATGGTGATTGATACTCCTGCGAAGGGTTCAGTGACTACTACTTCAGTTTGTTTGAATTGTCCTTTGAGGATTTTTGGTAGAGACTTTGGGATGGACCTTGTGTGTCTTCCGTTAGTGCAGATTGATGTTATTCTGGGTATGAACTGGTTGGTGTTTAACCGAGTTTATATCAACTGTTTTGATAAGACTGTGATATTTCCTGAGGTTGAGGAAGGAAAGGATTTGTTTCTATCAGTCAGGCAGGTGAATGAGGAAGTAGCAGATGGGGCAGAGTTGTTTATGCTGTTAGCGACCTTGGAGGCTAAAGATAAACTGGTGATTCGTGATCTAGCAGTGGTGTGTGACTTTCCTGATGTATTTCCGGAAGAAGTGAATGAATTACCGCCAGAGCGTGAAGTTGAGTTCTCGATTGATTTGGTACCTGGTACTAGACCGATATCGATGGCTCCGTACCGTATGTCTGCTGTTGAGTTAGCTGAATTGAAGAGTCAGCTGGAAGATCTGTTGGATAAGAAATTTATTCGTCCGAGTGTGTCACCGTGGGGTGCACCAGTGTTGTTGGTTAAGAAGAAAGAAGGTACTATGAGGTTGTGTGTGGACTACAGGCAACTGAATAAAGTGACGATCAAGAATCGGTATCCTTTGCCGAGGATTGATGATTTGATGGATCAGTTGGTTGGTGCGAGTGTGTTCAGCAAGATAGATTTGAGATCTGGGTATCATCAGATACGTGTGAAAACTGAGGATATTCAGAAGACTGCTTTCAGGACAAGGTATGGACATTATGAGTATTCTGTAATGCCTTTTGGTGTGACTAATGCGCCTGGAGTATTTATGGAGTATATGAATAGGATTTTCCATCCGTACCTAGACAAGTTTGTTGTGGTGTTTATTGATGACATTTTGGTGTATTCAAAATCTGAAGAAGAGCATGCTGAGCATTTGAGAGTGGTTTTAGAAGTTCTCCGAGAAAAGAAGTTATTTGCTAAACTGTCTAAGTGTGAATTTTGGTTAGAGGAGGTTAGTTTTCTTGGTCATGTGATTTCAAGAGGTGGTGTTGCTGTTGATCCTTCTAAGATAGAAGCGGTGTCTAAGTGGGAAGCTCCTAAGTCTGTTGCTGAAATTCGAAGTTTCCTTGGTTTGGCAGGTTATTATAGGAAGTTCATTGAGGGATTTTCTAAGTTGGCGTTACCGTTGACGATGTTGACTAGAAAGGGGCAAGCGTTTGTTTGGGACTCAAAATGTGAAGAAGGTTTCCAAGAGTTAAAGAGAAGGTTGACTACTGCTCCTATTCTGATATTACCGAGTTCGTCGGAATCATTTGAGGTTTACTGTGATGCTTCATTGTTGGGTTTGGGTGGTGTGTTGATGCAGAATAAGCAGGTTATAGCTTATGCTTCGAGACAGCTGAGAGTTCATGAGAGGAACTATCCGACGCACGATTTAGAGTTGGCAGCTGTGGTATTTGTTCTGAAATTATGGAGGCATTACTTGTATGGGTCAAGATTTGAGGTTTTCAGTGACCATAAAAGTTTAAAGTATTTGTTTGATCAGAAAGAGCTGAATATGAGACAGAGGAGATGGTTAGAATTTCTGAAGGATTATGACTTTGGTTTGAATTACCATCCGGGTAAAGCAAACGTAGTAGCTGATGCATTGAGTCGGAAATCATTGCATATGTCTATGTTAATGGTTAAAGAATTGGATTTAATTGAGCAGTTTAGAGACTTGAGTTTGGTGTGTGAGAGTACTCACAATAGTGTTAAATTGGGAATGTTGAAGTTAACGAGTGGTATTCTGGATGAGATTAGAGAGGGTCAGAAATCCGATGTACTTTTGGTTGATAAGTTGACTCTAGTGAATCAAGGTCAAGGTGGTGAATTCAGAGTTGATGAGAATGATGTTTTGAAATTTGGTAATCGGGTGTGTATTCCGGATGTTACCGAACTTAAGAAGAGTATTCTAGAAGAAGGACATCGTAGTGGCCTGAGTATTCATCCTGGAGCTACGAAGATGTATCATGATTTGAAAAAGTTATTTTGGTGGCCGGGAATGAAGAAAGAAATTGCGAGTTTTGTTTATTCCTGTTTAACTTGTCAGAAGTCAAAGATTGAGCATCAGAAGCCGTCTGGGCTAATGCAACCGTTGGCTATTCCAGAGTGGAAGTGGGATAGTATCAGTATGGATTTTGTTTCTGGTTTACCGAGGACAAGTAAGAATTTCGAAGCCATTTGGGTGATTGTTGACAGGTTGACAAAATCGGCTCATTTCATTCCGATCAGAATGGATTATCCGTTAGAGAGATTAGCTGAGTTGTATATTGAGAAGGTTGTAAGTTTGCATGGTATTCCGTCGAGTATTGTTTCGGACAGAGATCCTAGATTTACATCGAAGTTCT
The DNA here is from genome assembly GCF_024323335.1 of Lathyrus oleraceus. Lineage (NCBI taxonomy): Eukaryota > Viridiplantae > Streptophyta > Magnoliopsida > Fabales > Fabaceae > Lathyrus > Lathyrus oleraceus. The sequence goes on along the minus strand of NC_066579.1, from coordinate 12,287,839 downwards.
GGGAAGGTTTGCAGAGGGCTTTGGGAACTAAGCTGAGATTGAGTTCTGCATATCATCCGCAGACTGATGGTCAGACTGAGAGGACGATTCAGTCATTAGAGGATCTTTTGAGAGCTTGTGTTTTGGAAAAGGGAGGTGCTTGGGATTGTTATTTACCTTTGATTGAGTTTACCTACAACAATAGTTTTCATTCGAGCATTGGTATGGCACCGTTCGAAGCTTTGTATGGTAGGAGATGTCGGACACCTTTATGTTGGTATGAGTCCGGTGAGAGTGCTGTGGTTGGACCGGAAATTGTTCAACAGACTACAGAAAAGATTAAGATGATTCAGGAGAAGATGAGAATTGCTCAGAGTCGTCAGAAGAGTTATCATGATAGGAGGAGGAAATCACTTGAATTTCAAGAGGGAGATCATGTGTTTCTTCGTGTTACTCCGATAACTGGGGTTGGTCGAGCGTTGAAGTCGAAAAAGTTGACACCTCGATTTATTGGTCCTTATCAGATTTTGGAGAGGATAGGGGAAGTAGCCTATCGTATCGCTTTACCGCCGTCGCTTGCGAATTTGCATGAAGTTTTTCATGTGTCTCAGTTGAGGAGGTACATTCATGATCCGTCGCATGTAGTCCAAATAGATGATGTACAGGTGAGAGATAACCTGACTGTTGAAACATCACCTATAAGGATTGAGGATCGAGAGTTGAAGCAGTTGCGGGGTAAAGAGATTGCCTTGGTGAAGGTAGCTTGGGGAGGACCAGCAGGTGGCAATGTCACTTGGGAACTGGAGAGTAAGATGAAAGAGTCTTACCCAGATTTGTTCGCTTGAGGTATGTTTTCGAGGACGAAAACTCTTTTAGAGGGGGAGAGTTGTAACACCCCGATAATAATATGATAATTATTTAAATTAAGTTAATAATATATTTATTAATTTAATTAGATAATTGGATTATTATTATTATTATTGGGATAATAAAATAAAGTGGAAAATATATAAGTTGGAATAAGGAAAAAGAGTTTCATTTGGAAAATAAGATTTTCACGTGAAACACAGAGAAGCGATTGTGAAAGAGGAGAAAGGGGCAAAGAGGAAGAACCAGAGAGCAAAGGTTGGAGAAGAGCTTGGAGCTTAGAGATTTTGCCGGATTAACTCAGGTAAGGGGGGTTTATCGTCGTTTAATGGGTATTATGGATTAGCATGTACTGGGTAGTGATAAGCCATGGAATTGACCCTAATTGGGATTACGAATGCTGAAAAATTATGTTGGATAAATTGTGTTTAGGCTGTAATTGAATTTATGTTTGAGTTAGTTGTGGATTTCCGAACGTATAGCTTTTTACGGAATTGGAATCGGAGGTCCAGAAGTCCTCCAACGGCGGAAAATGCGGAGAATTCTGCATTCTGCCTTGTGTTAGCGCAGGAACAGCTTCTGTCTTGCGTTAACCGGTTAACCCAGGGTGTTAACCGGTTAACACTGTGTTGAATTGTGTAAATTGTTGTTTTGTCTGCGTTAACCGGTTAACCCAGGGTGTTAACCGGTTAACACTGTTGTGATTGCTGAGATATTGCTGTTTGTGCTGCGTTAACCGGTTAACCCAGGGCGTTAACCGGTTAACACTGTTAAGTTTTGGGACAGGAAGCGTGTTTGTGCTGCGTTAACCGGTTAACCCAGGGCGTTAACCGGTTAACGCTGTTGCAGAGGGGAAAAAGTGTTAATTAAAATGTTGTATGCCTAATTGATGGTTGCCTATACCCGTGTGTGATATAGTAGGGATTATTTCCCGCTGTTTTGAGCAGTATCGGTATTAGTAGAGTGTGCTAATACTGTGATTGAATTAATTGACATGATATGATGTTTTGATACATGTGTTGATGATGTGCGATGGTATGCATAATATTGTGAATGTATATGTTATGCATGTGTTGTGAATGGAATGTTTTATGGCTTAGAGTGTGAGCATATGTCCATTGTGGATTTTGTTGTGATGTTGCATTGCTAGATGATTAGCATGCATATTGTGGCCTTTATGGTGGTAGCTAATCCCCGTGGTGAGGAATTAGTGATGTTAGTCGTTTTGGACTGTTGTTGATGTTTGCATGCTAAGTGAATTAGCGTGCATAGCATGGCCCTTGGGGTGGTAGCTAATTCCCATAGTGAGGAATTAGTGATGTGAGTCACTAGGTCTCAAATGAGTGGGACTAGTGAGCTTGGTAGCCGTACCTGGATTGGTCGGTGAAGTTGAACTATATGTTCAAGAATAGTCGGTACCGCATGCATGGAGTCTCGTTGCATAAATTTTGTATGGCGTATAATATGAATGGATGTATTCCAGTATTATACGTGTGTTGTGTGTTTGTGTTGGCATTGAGTATGAGTATGAAGTGTGTTGGTGTTGAATATGATATTTGAGTTGATGTGTCGTTACTGAATAAGTGATATGATTAGGGTGATTAATGTGTTATTTACTTAACAATACATGAGATTTTATAATGCTTGTTATATCGATTGAGGAACTCACCCTTACAACTTTATTTTCAGGTAACGAGCAGTGATTGAGTAGAAGCTAGTCCTTGGAGTCTAGTATAGTTCCTTAGGGGGGGTCATGCTCTGATAGATGTAACATCGGGAAGGGATGTTTTACTTATTTTCATTGATGATTGTTGAATAAGTTTACATGTATTGTGTTACATGTTTTATACTGATGTTGGATTTTATTCCGCTGCGAACTATGCAAATGTTTTATTTGATTAAATAAATGAGCATGACAGGATAATTTGGAACATGGTGTACAGTGTTTGTGTGTGACACCCTTAACTGCATAATTACTCTGAGTTTTATATGTTGTTTTAATTAAATATTGGGGTATTTTAGAAGGGTGTTACAGACAGCACTCCGGCGTGTCGGACATAAATATCCATAGATCCGACTTATAAACAGAACCCGGATCACGAACCGGACCAAAGTCATCATCAAAGAGTCACCAACAGAACAAGTCACCATCAGTACCTGTAAATGGTCATTCCCTCCCCACTCACGGGTGTAATCTAGGCCAGGGTAAGGTCAAGAGAAACGCAGGATAAACAATCCTTTCAAGAATATCATCATATGCACACCAGGTGTATGCAACGATAATACCCCATCAGGATCTGAACTGCTCGTGATACCATGTTCCGCTAAGTGGCGCCATACCACCCGCTTCCCATGAATCACTCTATTCCTAGGTGTCCTAAAGTTCACTCATAGCCTGTGTATTGGGCCTTTTACCTCTTGTGACTCCCACCCCAAATCAGAGGAACCAACCTGTACAGAGTCCGGCGCAATGATAATATGATGTATGCAAACATATATGCAAATATATACAATCAAGGTACAACAATCACAAATGCAATAACTAAAACAGCAAAAGCAACCAAAACTATCCTAAAGAGCGCTAGGATTGACTCGCTTAGGGAAGTAATTCCCCAACAGAGTCGCCAGTTGTTGCATCGCGAAAAACAACCGGCGGGAAAAACACAGAGCCGCCACCGTGCGTTATTTATCCCAAAGGAGGGAAAGGAAACGCTCGAAGTAAACCTGAAAAAGGGAAAGGAATGGTCTTACGACCAGAGATTGCAAGGTACGGGAGTCGGTTACGCAAGGGAAAGGTATTAGCATCCCTCACGTCCTTCGTACTCGATGGGATCCACGCTCAACAGAATAGGAAAAGGTTATTGATAAACTGCTCAAAGAAATGCACACACTGGAATAAGAAACAGGTGAAAGATGATGGAGGAAGCAGAACTCGGCAGGATGTCGTATCCTAGGCCTACGTAGTTTGTCAGAAACAAACATCAGAGTCGACGTAGTTCGGGGAAATGGGAAACATGCTCGCTAGGACATCGCATCCTATGCCTACGTATCTTCTCTATCCAGAGAAAGAATCAGAGCACTCGTAGCTCGGCTAACGCACGCCGAAACAAACACCAAAAGAGACGCTGAGACGTCAAAAGAATAACACAACAGGAAACAGAATGCCCATAGATGGACTTACATCCGACTCCAAACAAAACAGACAAACAAGGAAACAGAATGCCAATAGATGGACTTACATCCGACTCCGAACAAACAAACGCAAACAGGAAACAGAATGCCAATAAATGGGCTTACATCCAACTCCTAACAAACTCCAAGGAAACAGGAAACAGAATGCCAATAAATGGACTTACATCCAACTCCTAACAAACACACACAAAAAGAAGAAGGGTGCCCAGAGAGATCTCAATTGCAACGAGGGCAAGAGAAAAGGAAGGTCTCAATCGCAACGAGGGCGAAAACCAGCAAGGATTAATTGTTAGTCGTCAGTCAAACTCGACAAGATATCGCATCTTGTGCCTACGTATCTCATCTGAACATGAGAATCAGAGTTGCCGTAGTTCGGCTAAACTATTTCTGTTTGTTTTGTGTTTTTTAGATGAACGACATTACTACGCAATCTACCGGATGCTCGACCTTGGGAGACTTACTCACGTGTAGTAGAAGGAGTCAACGTGTCCTTAAGAGAAGATAGAGTTTGTTTGTGCTTTAGGAATGCTCATGCAAGAAAGGAAGTCTTAGACGAAGGAACCGTGCTACCTTAATTGACATGCAAACGAGAGACTATACGAAGTCTAGCAATCCTATGGGGATACGATCACACCACACAAACATATAGCATGAAGTAAACACACCAACAAGGGGGCTCAAACATCCGGGGTAAGGCTTTAGTCAAGAGGGGTCATATCAACCTCGACAAACAAGCCAAAACTGTAGGGGTGTGCTGAAACTCTTAACCACTAACATTGAGAGTTAGGGTGAAGCTGATGAAATGTGGTAATGAGGATTGGACCTCATGCTCTTAACCCTGGCCTGGGTGAGCTCAAATCAAAGAATGCATGGGGATCCAGAAAGAGGGACCCTATTCCACTTGACTGACTCTATACAAGATCTTGGGTGTTTATTCAAAAGCATCAGCATGTAGTGCGAGCATAATGAAAGACTCAACGAATAACAGGGGATTGATTGCTAATCCCTTCTATATGTCAATTTCCTCTTCACTTAGGAGGACTTAACAAGTAACATGCCTCAACAAGGAGGTCTTTGGCACAAATATAAACAAGCACAATCAGAGCCTCATAAGGAGGACTTCAGCCAAATGCCTGCCAAAAAGGTGACAAGACTTCCATACTACATTGAGAAAAAGAGTGGCTACCTAAGTGGTGTATCAACCACACTCCAAAGCAAAGCTCAAGCAAGAGCTAAAAGCGACTAATGTACCTGTACAAAAGCCAAACAGTCAATATCTCAGTTAAAAAAAACAACAGACAAAAACAGTGGAACTTTCCAATATCTACACAATGCAAGTCACAAATGCAAGCACTCAAGGGAGTTCATCACATCAATGGACCTACAACAAAACAAGAGCTAGTGATCAAAGCAAATGGCATCTCAAGTAATGAGATCACATCGACCGTTAGTGTTAAATGCTCAAGTCTGAAACACAAAACACAATTGGTAAGTACAAACCACTAGTACAAAGACTAGGGTCAAAGGCAAGTCAAATAGTCAAAACAGAAGTCAATATTTCACATGAAGCACATTCAATCAAACAAGAAAGAGTCCTCAAAAGGACCAAAGCCAATTCAAAAGGCAAAGCCATCAAATAATCAAGATAAGGCAAAGGCAAACAATATGATCAAAATTGGACATCAAGAATAGAAAATTCACATTAAAACAGAAATGTATCCAATGATCATGAATTTTTTTATGTGAGTTTAACATGTTATGAACAAGCATCATACCAAAAATTAAATCCAGAAAAGGTCAATTGGTGTATGAATGAAAATGCACAAGTACAAGGCACAAAATGTTACACCAAATGTCACACCACATGTCTATATGTCCAAAACAGTGGTATCAAATGATAAAAATGCCAAACAAAAGCAAAAAAATCATGTCACATGTTATGATCAGGCATGTCAAATTTCAAGGCAATTGGATAAACCATGAGCATTTCACAAATCAATTAGCACACCATAGAAAATTGGCATCATGTTCAAATAAACAAGCACAATTACAAATCCAGAAGCACAAAACTCATGAAATAAATACTAAAAAATACTAAACATCAACACAAGCATGTGGAAAAAAGTTTGGATTAATTTGGACATGTCTTCTATATTTTGTGATTTTCTAAAGTTGATGAAAAATGAATGAAATAAATGGAAAATGATATTTGAAATGAAAAATCATCAACATGCATCAGGCAGGGATCGAACCAAGGTAAAGCAGGTCACAGCGCTCAAGTAAAAAATCAATTGGAAATATGCGCTAGGGAAGAATCGAACACAGGTAAGGCAAGGCAAGGCGCGCTCAATTGGAAAATCACTTGGAAATCAAAAACAACAAACGCTAGGATCGAACCAGCGCATTGAAGGTCAAAGGCGCCTCACAAAATAAATCAACTAAACCAACATTGCCAAAGATCGAACGCAGGTGTCTAAGGTCAAATGTGCGCTCAAGTGGAATTTTAAACAAAATAAAGTGCAAACGCGAAGGTTCGAACTGAGGTAAGCGAGGTCAATGAGCGCTGGAATGGAAACCCTAAGCTTCTGAACCAGACGGCCGGAATAGTGATTTCGGTCGTCTTCTCCGGTTGAACTCCGGTGGTGCGCATCAAGAAATTTCTAAAAACTCACGAAATTGGTACCGTTCGAAAGGTCTTTCTATGTAGAACACGAATATCCTAATCATTTGATCTAACTCTCCATAAATCAACCGGATCGAACGAAAACATTATGAACATCAAAAATTCAAATCAACATAACACACTCATTTCTCATCCATTTCAAGATCTACTTATATCAGAATCATCAGCAAGACAAGATCTACAAGATCATGTACATGAAAAGGCAAATAGTGAAGGTCGAATTTCAAGCTTACTTGAGGTGCAGTGTTCAAATTCACGTGTTCAAGGCTCCAAAACGTCCAGATCTTCTCCTCTACTTGTATCTTGAAGCTTTGTGTGCAAAATAGCAATTGAATCACCTTGAATCCAGCTCAATTTGAAGCTTCCATGTTCATGTTCAAGCTTTGGATCTGCACGAATCTGCACCAAATTCTTCAATCCAATGGTTGAATCTTCATCAATGATGCATGATAAACATGATTATGCAAGAATCTTGTGGAATTGGATGAAGAAATTTGAAAATTGAAGAGAGAGAAAATTGAGAGGGAAATGAAATTTTTGATCCAAATTCTGTTATTCCCCTGAATTGTGATTAAGATTTAGCTTATATATCATCCCTTAATCATGTTGAAATTAGGATTAGGCCTTGGTTAATTGAAAATTAAGGAGATGTAAGGTGAAATGCAAATTTGGCAAGTGTGCTTAGCATGAGCAAATGTGCACGTGAACAGTGCCATGCAAGGTCCAATTCCACTTAAAATCAGTCAATAAACAACATTGGATTGGTATTAGACTTGTATGATTCACCAATTTGAATTGTCCATTTTCCCTCCAAAATGCACTGGTATGGACAAATGGTCACATGATCTTCTTTCATGCAATGGTTGATTTGAAAAGTATTGGTCATGACAAGCACTGTGCAAAAATAGTGGATCAATTTGGAGTTTTGGAACAAAAGTTATGCCATTTTGAACTTCCATGTTCACTTGGTGATCATTTGGCCATAACTTCTCAACCAATCATCAGATGATCATGATATAGGACTTTTTGAAAAGAGGAGAGAAAGATCTTCAACTTTAATGTTCACCAAAAATCCATTTGAAGCTTCTTTGATATTGGAAAATCAAGTTGAATGTGGTCCAAAAACTTGCCATTTTTGAAAACTTTGAATTACAGGTCACTTTCCATTTTTGGAAACTTTTTGTCGCATTACGTGAAAAACCGGCGGGAAAACGAAACAACAAAGCCGCCACCGTGCGTTATTTATCCCAAAGGAGGGAAAGGAAACGCTCGAAGTAAAGGTATTAGCACCCCTACGCATCCGTCGTACTCGACGGGATCCACGCACAAATGAAAGGATAAGGTTGCTAAAAACTGATCAAACACCACACAAGGCTGGAAGGAGACACAGAAAGACAAGAGAAACTAACTCGGCAGGATATCGCATCCTGGGTCTACGTAGTCTGTCATGCACAGACATCAGAGTCGACGTAGTTCGGGACAGGGGAAACATGCTCGCTAGGATGTCGCATCCTATGCATACGTATCTTCTCTGACCGGAGAAGAATCAGAGCACTCGTAGCTCGGCTAACGCACGCCAAACAAAACCCACACAGGAAACCGACTGCCAATCGCTGGACTTACATCAGACTCCACACAAACAGGCAAACATGGAAACCGAATTCCAATCGCTGGACTTACATCAGACTCCAACAAACAAACACACACAGGAAACCGACTGCCAATCGTTGGACTTATGTCAGACTCCAACAAGCAAACAAGACACAGGAAACCAACTACCAATCGCTGGACTTACGTCAGACTCCAACACACACAAAGGGGTTGAAAAAGAAAAAGGGCGCCCGGAGATATCAGCTCATCTCCTGCCTACGTACCTCATCTGGTATGAGGATCAGGGCGACGTAGTTCCCCTACGCAGGGAAAGAACTTCTATCCTAACCAGATACAAAGGGAGACACAAACCACTAGGGAGACTACGACTCGAGCCTAGAAGTTGTCAGGCATACGATCCCTATGTTGAGGTTTCTATCCTAACTTGCACAGGAAGCAAGCTATCCTAAACAGCACAGTCAGTCACAAGCACAAAAGCAAGCATACACACTATATACAAACAAGTGGCTCACACAAGGCTAGGCTTTAGTCAAGGGGTCATGTCAACCTCGACAAACAAGCCAACTGGAATAGGGTGTGGTTAGCTCTTAACCCTAACATTGAGAGTTAGGGTGAAGCAGATGAAATGGGAAGTGAGGGTAAGACCTCACAGCTCTTATCCCTGGCCTGGGAGAGCTTGACTCAAATAGAAGGGGTGGGAGTTCAGAATGTAGGAACTCTTCTCCACAAGACTGACTCCTCAAGATCTTGGGTTTGTATTCAAAGTGCATCAACACAATGGTGTGAGCAGGATGAATGACTCAACTGAATAGCAGGGGATGGATTGCACATCCCTTGTATCTGCCAATGCCTCTTCACTTAGGAGGTCTTTGAATGTACAGGGCACAAAGTTAAATAATCACAAGCATTTCCTCTTAAGGAGGGCTTCAGACAGGTGCCTGCCCACATAACAGGACAGGTCTTCCAGACTACATGAAGTCAAAAGAATTATACCTCAGTGGTAAGCAAACCACAAGCTAGCCAAAGCAAAGTTCAAGTGAACTCAAAGCAACTTAGGTACCTGTGAAAAAATCTAAACCAATCAGTTCAACTATACAGACAAACAAACAACAGTTAATCATACAGACAGACAAAGCATCAGGCAACAATGAGCAAGGCACAAGGCAAACACAAATGAATTGGCATCAACCTACAAAACACACAAGTGTTAGTAAACAACAACCAATAATCAAACTTAAATGAATGAGTCACTCCAATCATGGCAATGTGCATCTGAACCTGAAATCCACAATCCTAATGGTAAGTCCAAACCCCTAGGTCAAAGCCTAGGGTCAAAAGAGGGTCAAAAAGTCAAAACAGAACTTCAAACTTGACACAAAGCAAATTCAAACACTTATTGACATATCCTAAAAAGGCTCACATCAAGATCATTAACCAAATGCATTTCATGATCAAGTGAAGTTAAAGGCAATTTCAAAGTTCATATGTGATCAACATGAATGAAAAATCTCAATCAAAACAGAAATGATTCAAAAAAATCTGGAAACATTCATGCATATTCAAGACATCTAACATGATCAACACACAAAAAATCAGAAGCATTGGACATCATTAGGCATGGCAATCACATTGTACAAAACAGACAACCAAATGTGTGATACAAATTGTCACACCAAGTTAGCACAAGTGTAAAACAGAATTGGAGCATGGGCAAAATATCAAACCAAAGCCAAAATGTTCATCAATGTGTCAAGAAGCTACACACAAAATTTCAGGTTCATTGGATTATTTTTGAGCATTTTATGAGGGAAAGATCAAGGCAATATCACACATGCATATGTATTCAAACATCCTAACACAAAATATTTTTCCAGCCAAGCACAACTTTCCAATTTATGCTCATAAAAAACTAGACAGAATGAGGAGCATGTAGCAAAAAATTGGGATCAAATTGGTGCATTTTTCTATTTTATATGATTTTTTGAAGTTGAGAAAAAAAATTGAAGTCAAAATGGAAATAGCATTTGAAAATATGGAGGGAAAGTGAAAAAATAGCAAGGCATTTTGAAAAACTCCTTGCTCAGTATCGAACCGTGCACGAATTTGAATTTGAGCGCGCCAAGCCTAAAACGATGGCGTTTTGAATTAACCCTAAGCATAGCGCGTTTCCAGATTCGTAGCAAATGGACGAATGTTTTGTAGCTAATTCCTAGCGAAGTCATAGCAAAACCTGGAAATGGCAACCTTCATCCTCATCCTCATGAACACGATGAACAAAATTCCAGAAAATCTCAAAACATTCCAGAGATTAACCAAACTAACATCAAACGATTCATCATGCCATGCTCATGCAAGATCAACATTTAATTTGCACTAAAACATCACACATAATCCAAATCGAAGGAAATAAAATTCGACACCAAAACATGAATCAAGCATAACTTCATGAATATTGAGCCATTTCAATCAAACTTTATACCAAAATCATCACCAGTAAAAGATCTACATGAATATAACAAAGAATTACAAAATAATTGAACTCGAAAACTGACCTTCTTGATGAACAAATTCGGATTTGGCTTGTTTCAAGGCTTGTGATGTTCCAGAATTCTTCTATGATGCTTGTGGAGGTGATTGATGGAAGGAATGAAGCTCAAACAAGCACGAATCCAGTTAATTTTGAAATCTCCATGGATGCTTCAAGCTTTGAATCTGGTCAAATATGGCGTGAATGCTCCAAGATTTACGTGCAATCTCACTCTAATCTTTACCAGGACCAAGAATAATGCAAGAAACTGAGTGTTTATGTGAAGAATTTGAAAAATATTTTGAGAGAAAAGATTTGATGATTCTTGAAATTCAGATCTGAAATGGATCCTAATGATGAATGCAGTTAGGATTAACAATATATATGCCATGCTAATCATGTTTAGAACCTGTTTAAGCCAAATGTAATTAAGATTAATCAATTGTAAGGTGTATGTACAAAATGACATTTTCACCTCATGCACCCCATGCATGCGTGAACAGTACCAGAATAAGGCCCAAAATCCCTTAAAATAAGTCCATGCAAGCTTTGGAAATGGTTTGGTATGCAGATGATCCATAAAAATGATTTTATGAAATTTTCTTCAAAAATCTTCATGAGTGAGCACATGATTATGCAAGTGGAATTCAAGCCATGTAATGAATGTTTTGGAAACTAGAGGTCATGATGAACAAAATGCAAAAAGAACCACTCATTTTGGAGCTTTGGTTCAAAAGTTATGCCCATTTGAATTTTCAAACACACTTTGCCATGATTGGATCATATCTCCTCAACCACACCTGAGAAATTCATGATCTTGGACTTTTTGGAAATGGGAGAGAAATATATTCAACTTTCATGTTGGACAAAATTTCATTTGAAGCTTTCTTGATGATGTAATCTTGAGTTGAAGTTGGTCCAAAACCTTTCCATTTTTGGAAAGTTCAAATTATAGGTCACTTGCTATTTTGGGAAAGTCTTGACCTGACTTCAAATTCTTCAATGTTGATGTTTGAAATGTCAAATTAGACTTGTTTGAACATGAATGAAGCATCTCTAACCACTTCCCACCTCCAAATCCACAGTTGACTTTGCAGTTGACTTCTGTTGACTTCTATGGGCCTCAAATGACTTGCACATGCACTGATAAGTTCTGAGCCTTCAACACCTGGCCAAATTGCTTCAAAATGATCTTTGGGTCATGTAAGCTCAATGGAACCACCCTAGGGCTTTGATCTCATGGGAAATGCTCTTGTTGCCTTGCACAGTTGAATCTCCTGACCAGTCTTGCCTGATGAGATGTAATATGCTATGCAATGCTAATGACCTAAAAAATGAAATGTATATACAAATGGGAGGTGCAAATTTGAGGTGCTACAGCTGCCCCTATTCAATCAACTGGGAACCTGAACGGATGAGAGCAATGGCTGTCAGACCTTCAAGGTAAACAGGGATTGAATACCGAAGAACCGTAGAAATTTGTGCTCTACGGGGATCCAAGAAAGGAAAATTCACCGACGGAAGCTTCCACTGGGATCTGATATTTGTCACTGAACCAGTCAAGGTGTCTACCAACGACTCCACTAGGGATTTTGATTTTTCAGAAAAAAGGAACCACATCCAGGCATCGAAAGATGATGAATGGGAATAGAAATCACAACTAGATGCCAACGGACGACTAGGAAAAACTCAACGTTTATCGACACCAATGGAGAGGTGACCAGACATCAACGGATGAATGGGAAGACTCGACCAGACGCCAACGGACGAACGGGAGAAGCTCGACGTTTATCGACACCAACATAGAGGTGACCAGACATCAACTGATGAATGGGAAGACTCAACCAGACGTCAACGGACGAACGGGAGAAGCTCGACGTTTATCGACACCAAGGAGAGGTGACCAGACATCAACGGATGAATGGAAGAAAGGGATACAACCAGACGTCAACGGACGAATAGGAAAAACTCAACGTTTATCGACACCAACAGAGAGGTGACCAGACATCAATAGATGAATGGGAAGACTCGACCAGACGCCAACGGACGAACGGGAGAAGCTTGACGTTTATCGACACCAACAGAGAGGTGGCCAGACGTCAATGAACGAACGGAAAAGGATACAACTATACGTCAACGGACGAATAGGAAAAACTCAACGTTTATCGACACCAACAGAGAGGTGGCCAGACATCAACGGATGAATGGGAAGACTCGACCAGACGTCAACGGACGAACGGGAGAAGCTCGACGTTTATCGACACCAACGGAGAGGTGACCAGACATCAACGGATGAATGGGAAGACTCGACCAGACGTCAATGGACGAACGGGAGAAGCTCGACGTTTATCGACACCAACGGAGAGGTGACCAGACATCAACGGATGAATGGAAGAAAGGGATACAACCAGACGTCAACGGACGAATAGGAAAAACTCAACGTTTATCGACACCAACGGAGAGGTGACCAGACATCAACGGATGAATGGGAAGACTCGACCAGACGCCAACGGACGAACGGGAGAAGATCGACGTTTATCGACACCAACGGAGAGGTGGCCAGACGTCAACGGACGAACGGAAAAGGATACAACTAGACGTCAACGGACGAATAGGAAAAACTCAACGTTTATCGACATCAACGGAGAGGTGGCCAGACATCAATGGATGAACTGGGAAAGGCGAGATGTTACAAACATCGGAAGATGATGTTTACCGACATCAACAAAGGGACGACCAGACATTTACCGATGACTGGGGTGAGACTCGATGTTTACCGACACCGAAACAATGGTGTTTACCGACACCAAGGAAAGAACACACACGGGTGCTGACATGACACTTACCGGTATCACAAGAATGACATCTTCAATACGTCAAGGCAAGGCTAAACACTTGCTGGGGATCTCACTGGGGAGAATCAAGTTTTCCTTTCACGGACGGGTGAGGAAATAAACCTCTCTGGGGAATTAACAATCCTGAATGCTGTCAGAAGCAACTGTAGCAAATGGGCCGTACAGACGTTGAACAATGATCCGCCTCTGCCGGGGACATGGTCTGATTAGGTTTAACACATGAATGCATATGTTTGAATTTTTCTATGGCGTAATGCTCCATATTGAATGGAAATGCTACGCGATTTGAGGATGCAATGATTTCTACATGCAAAATGATGAAAACTTCTGCTGGAGAGCAAACGGATTGCTCTGCTGAGCACACAAGTCTGAATATTTTCTCCAACTCTGTGGGGAGACGCACTGTTAGTGGTGCTGATCTGATACTCTGGGACGGAAGAGAAACCAACTCAACTCGGGACACTCTGTATGGGGAACACACCAACCTCTCAACCGTGCTGGGGAATAGCATTGCTGCTGGAGAAAGGATCCCACCGGGGACAACCTTCATTGAATCCAATCCACTTGGGGACTCCACTAGGGAAACAACCAATGCTCACTTCTGCTGAGGATAAATGCCAATCCACGGATAGGATAAACTCTACTGGGGATAATTTCCACCGAACCTGATCCACTCGGGGAACTCGTTGGGGAATCATCAACAAAAACCTTTGTTGGGGAGATCCGCTAGAGGAAAACATTCACAACTCTGGTGGGGAAAGGCATTCACAACTCTGGTGGGGAAATTGCAGATCCGACCATGCTGGGGATCACAGTACTTCATACCCGACTGTTGGGGAACAAACTACTCACTGACACCTCCGCTGGGGATACAACATCCTTTAGACTCGGTGGGGATTAACAATCTTTAGACTAGCTGGGGATAAACCCACTTTCAGGCCTGCTACCCAACTGCTGGGGAAGAACAGTTCTAATAACTTTCATACTTGCTTGGGGAAACAGAGCTTGGGGAAACAGCCACCTCCAAGCCTGCTGGGGAATTCCTGATCTTGAATATGCTGGGGAGACAAGTCCTGAACCTGCTTCAACTGCTGGGGAAGATCCCCATCCTCTCACACTACTGGACAGTGCTGATGACATTCCTGAACAAACCGTGGCTTATCTGCTTCAGCCAGGAACCAAAGGTAATAACCTGCAAAACAGCAAGACAAACATGCCCCAGGGGATTGCATGGACAAAATACACCCAAGTGTACTCAACATTCAAAATGATTTTCAAATGTTTTATCTTTCTGCACGTTATTGTCTAGCCTTCATGTTTTTATATGCAATGTTTATCAAAAATTCGGACGTTTTTGCAAACAAAACAGTAAAAATAAAAACAAGAGAGAAATTTATCTGAATAACGACTTTTTATTGATTGAAAATGGGCCTGAAAAGGCGAATACATCGGGAAGCAATTCCTAGGAAGAGGTAATTGCGCACAAAAGGAAAAATCTATCCTAATGGCAATGTGAACACGACATCCACTATTTCCCAATTCTGTTATGACTCACAGATCATCAGTTTCTCCCAAAATTCCTTGCTTTCTGAGAAGAATGACTGGACCGATCACATCTTTCGAGACGATAGTCAATGAAGCGCGATGAAGTACAGATAACTAAGACTGTAGTCTTCGCTTTAATCCCTCTTTTGCCTGGATCGCCCTTTCAGGTTTTCAATCCACCGGGATACCCATTTTTGCCTAAGTCGCCCTTTCGGGTTTTCGACTTACCGGGTGTACATATTCTTTTTATGCTTTATCCCTAACTTTTTCCCGAACCTTTCTCTTTTTTTTTTTGGTTCGCCGGGATGCCCTTTTTTGCCTGGACTCTTTTTATTCTTTTTTGTCCAGCGGGTCAATTTATGCGAAGTATTTTTTGACTACATCTGAGTTAACAGGGGACGGAAAATCTTCACCATCCATAGTTGTAAGCATCAAGGCTCTACCAGAGAAAACCTTCTTAACAACATATGGACCTTCATAATTAGGAGTCCATTTGCCCCTGTTATCTGTACCGGGAGGAAGGATCCTCTTCAAAACTAGATCACCAGTCTGATAGCTTCGAGGACGCACTTTCTGATCAAAGGCTCTCTTCATCCTTCTCTGATACAACTGCCCATGGCACACAGCTGCTAGCCGTCTCTCTTCGATAAGGCTCAACTCGTTAAACCTTGTCCGAATCCACTCAGCTTCATCCAGCTTGACGTCCAACAGGACTCTCAAAGAAGGAATCTCCACTTCAACAAGTAGGACAACTTCCATACCATACACAAGGGAGTAAGGGGTTGCCCCGGTCGACGTACGTACTGAGGTACGGTACCCATGCAAAGCGAAAGGCAGCATCTCATGCCAATCCTTGTACGTCACGACCATCTTCTGCATAATCTTCTTGATATTCTTGTTTGCCGCCTCTACATCACCATTCATCTTCGGTCTGTAAGGAGAAGAATTGTGATGTTCAATCTTGAAATCTTTGCAAAGCTCCTTCATCATCTTGTTATTGAGATTCGAACCATTATGAGTGATGATTCTCTCAGGAACCCCATAACGACAGATGATTTCCTTCTTAATGAACCGGGCAACCACTTGCTTGGTAACATTAGCATAGGAAGCTGCTTCCACCCACTTGGTGAAGTAATCAATCGCAACCAGGATGAAGCGATGTCCATTAGAAGCAGTAGGCTCAATCTTCCCAATCATATCAATGCCCCACATCGCGAACGGCCAAGGAGAATTCATAACATTCAGAGGGCTTGGTGGTACATGCACCTTATCAGCATAGATCTGACATTTATGGCACTTCCGAGCGTATTTGAAACAATCGGATTCCATAGTCATCCAGTAATAACCGGCTCTCAACAATTTCTTCGACATTGCATGACCACCAACATGGGTACCAAAAGATCCTTCGTGCACTTCCTGCATCAACGTGTCTGCCTCGTGTCTATCCACGCATCTGAGCAGAACCATGTCAAAATTCCTCTTGCACAACACATCATCCTGATTCAAATAAAAGCTTCCAGCTAGCCTTCTCAGGGTTTTCTTGTCATTCTTTGACGCTCCTTCAGGATACTCCTGACTCTTAAGGAAATTCTTGATATCATAGTACCACGGCTTCTCATCAACAACAGACTCGGCTGCAAACACATACGCAGGCCTCTCGAGCCGATTCACCGCAACGTGTGGCACATGATTCCACCAATGAACTTTAATCATAGAAGACAAAGTAGCCAAGGCGTCAGCCATCTGATTTTCATCTCGGGGGACATGATATAACTTCACCTTCTTGAAGAAAGTCAGGATCCTTCTGGTGTAATCTCTGTAAGGAATCAAATGCGGTTGATGAGTATTCCAATCTCCATTGACCTGGTTAATCACTAGAGCGGAATCTCCATAAATGTCGAGAGTTTTAATCCTCAGATCGATGGCTTCTTCTATCCCCATGATACAAGCCTCATACTCAGCCTCATTGTTGGTTACATCAAAAGTCAGCCTGGCAGAAAAAGGTATATGAGCCCCTTTTGGATTAATGAGCACTGCCCCAACACCGTTGCCATTCACATTCACAGCCCCATCAAACATCAATGTCCACTTGTCATCAGGATCCGGTCCTTCCTCGACAAGAGGCTCTTCACAATCTTTCATCTTCAAATACATGATGTCTTCATCGGGGAATTCAAACATCATCGGCTGATAATCATCGATTGGTTGTTCGACAAGGTAGTCTGACAGAATACTACCTTTGATGGCTTTCTGCGACGTGTACTGAATATCATATTCAGTTAGAATCATCTGCCAACGGGCAACACGTCTGGTGAGAGCCGGCTTCTCAAAGATGTATTTCACTGGATCCATCTTAGAAATCAATAAAGTGGTATGGTTCAACATATACTGCCTCAGTCGGCGAGCAGCCCAGGCCAAAGCACAGCAAGTTTTCTCAAGCTGTGAATATTTTATTTCACAGTCGGTAAACTTTTTGCTAAGGTAGTATATGGCAGGCTCTTTTCGACCAGACTCGTCATGCTGTCCCAATACACACCCCATCGAGTTCTTAGTCACTGACAGGTACATTATCAGAGGCCTCCCAGGAACTGGAGGTATAAGGATTGGAGGTTTCTGCAAATACTCTTTTATCTTGTCAAAAGCTTTCTGACAGTCATCATTCCACCTGATTGCTTGATTCTTTCTTAGCAATTTGAATATCGGTTCACACGTGGCAGTTAGGTGAGATACAAACCGTGCAATGTAGTTCAATCTCCCTAAAAACCCACGAACCTGCTTTTCTGTTTTCGGTTCAAGCATCTCTTGAATAGCTTTTACTTTTGCTGGATCAACCTCAATCCCTTTCTCACTGACAATGAAGCCCAACAGCTTCCCGGATCTTACCCCAAACGTACACTTGTTCGGATTAGCCTCAGTTTGAACTTTCTCAACCTGTCAAACAATTTCTGCAAATTTACCAGGTGCTCCTCTTCCGTCTGCGACTTTGCAATCATATCATCCACGTACACTTCAATCTCTTTGTGCATCATGTCATGAAAGAGAGTCGTCATAGCCCTCTGATAAGTAGCACCGGCATTCTTCAGCCCAAATGGCATCACCTTATAGCAGAACGTGCCCCAAGGTGTAATGAATGTCGTCTTTTCCATGTCCTCTGGCGCCATCTTGATCTGATTATATCCAGAGAAACCGTCCATGAAAGAGAAAACCGAGGATTGAGCAGTATTATCAACCAATACATCAATGTGAGGTAATGGGAAATCATCTTTCGGACTCGCTCTATTCAAATCCCGGTAGTCGACACACATCCTGACTTTGCCATCCTTCTTCGGCACGGGAACGATGTTGGCCACCCACGGGGGATAAGTAGTAACTGACAGAAAACCCGCGTCCAACTGCTTCTGAACCTCTTCCTTGATCTTGACAGCCATGTCAGGACTAGTTCTGCGAAGCTTCTGCTTGACTGAAGGACAATCTTCTCTGAGAGGTAGCCTATGCACCACAATGTCAGTATCCAACCCAGGCATATCTTGATACGACCAGGCGGATATCTCCACATATCCTCTCAGCATCTAAATCAACCTTCCCTTGACGTCTTCCTTCAAAGCAGCCCCGATCTTAATCTCTCTTCTGGCGTCCTCAGTACCAAGGTTAATAATCTCCAACTCCTCTTGATGAGGTTGGATGACCCTTTCCTCCTGCTTCAATAATCTGACCAGTTCTCTAGGGAGTTCACAATCTTCCTCACTCTCCTCTTCAGCTTGGTAGATGGGATTATTGAAATCATACTGAGCCATAACAAAACTGTTCATAGTGGAGTCCGTAAGATCACTTCTGCATGTTTAATGCTTTATTTTAGAAAAAAGAGTTCAAGAAAGTCACAAAAAACAAAAAACATTGCCATTTTTATTTTTTTGAAAAAATGAAAAACAAAAATAGAAAGATAGGGATCACAAAATTGTTTGCAAAACGTCCTTTATTAATGATATCATTGAAAAACATGATGAGGCCCTACAATGAACCACTACGCCTTGGGCAGAACGTAGGGTTTTGTGCAAAATGAAAAACAAAAAAAATTACTCTGTTTGAAGAGTAACTTGGACCACTTCCTCTGCTGTCCAGTTGTTGATTGACTCCCCTGGTGCACACGGGCGAACCCAGTTGTTCAGATCATAATCACTGTCCCCGTCTTCACTACTGGCTGCAAAGACGTCACCATGATTCATCAGCCCAGCGCTGGTGAAGGTACTCGGCCCTTTCTGCATAATCTGCTCTGCCTGCAGAGGTTGGTAACCAATACCGAACTTGTCTTCTTTAACGGGCAGGTCCACCATCTTGCCCCAGCCTTCTACGCTGCCCGAGCTGACAACCTCCATAGCCTGCTTGTAGGATGCAATTGAGGCACTTGGCTTCTTCTGCTTTGCAAAAGCACCCTTTCAAGAGCAACGGTCTCAAACGCCTGGCAAGAGTTTCATGGATCTCACCATCCACCTCCACATACTTGAAAGAGGATAAATGACTCACCAGAATGTCCTCCTCGCCGCACACTGTTACAATCTGACCGTTCCATACATACTTCATCTTCTGGTGGAGAGTCGACGAAACCGCCCCAGCTGCATGTATCCAGGGACGCCCCAATAAACAACTATATGTTGGCTGAATATCCATCACATAGAAGATAATATCAAATACCTCCGGGCCAATCTTCACTGGTAACGTGACTTCACCAAAAACAGACCGTTTGGATCCATCAAATGCACGAACAATGAGATCACTCGGAGTGAGGACAACCCTTTCAACATCTATCTTGCTCAAAGTCTTCTTGGGCAACACATTCAAAGACGAGCCAATATCCACCAACACATGTGACAATACTGCGCCTTTGCACTCCATGGTGATATGCAGGGCTTTGTTATGGTTGCGACCTTCAGGTGTCAGATCCAAGTCTGTGAACCCCAAACCGTGCCTTGTGCTCACATTAGCAATAACACCCTCCAACTGGTTGACAGAAATCTCTTGAGGCACGTAAGCCAGATTCAACATTTTCAGCAAGGCGTTACAGTGTGCCTCAGAGCATAACAGCAATGAGAGTATAGAAATTTTGGACGGAGTCTGATTCAGCTGATCTACAATCTTGTAGTCACTCTTCTTAATAATCTTCATAAACTCCTCCACGTCTTTCTCAAACGAACCCTCAGGCGCCTCCTTCTGAACAGGTTCTTCATCAACCACAGCCTGCTTACCCTTTGCTTTGGCAAGAGCCTCCGCATTGGTGTCTCTCAACGGATGTGGTGCAAACAGGCGACCACTCCTTGTAAAACCTCCAGGTCCTCCTACATTGTCCACAACTGGACCAACAGTCACAGGAGCTCTACTCGGCAAACCAATCGTTACAGGAGCCTGATTAACTGGCCTGACCTGACTTTCAGCCCTTCTGTTATTGCGGTAGGCATTATCATACTTCCACGGCACAGCCCTACTGTTCTCAACCGGTCTTCTACCAGACACAGCAATAGTAGTGGGAGCACTGACGGTTACTGGAGCAGAAATGGTAACAGGAGTACCAACAGTTACAGGTGCACTAACAATTCTCTGGCCACGTCCCTCGGACGGTTTGAAATAAATGGTGACAGTTGACACCACCCCACGATCTTTCACGGCCCGACTAAACTGCAAACAACCCTCATCAATCAGATTCTGGATACCATCCCTCAACTTGTCACAACCATTCTCTGAATGAACACAATCCGAACAACCCTGATCACAGCCCGGGAATACTCCCCCATCCAACAGACGATCCTTCACAACCATCAACGGAGTCTGAACCTCTGCCACATCAAATACCAAATCCTCAGCTTCCTCATCTTCCACATTGTTCACCCTATGCGCACCATGTTGAGGCATAGGATTGTTTATAACATTCGGAACAGGAGCAAAATTGATTGTTTTGGCGTAAATTAAGTCCTGGACCTTATGATGAAAAGCCCGACAGTTTTCAATATGGTGCCCCGGTGCACCAGAGTGGAAATCACAACGAACGTTGGCATCATACCCAGGTGGTATCTTTGTCAACGGAGCCATCGTACGCAACTCAACAAACCCCAATCTGAGCAATTCGGGCAGCAATTCAGCGTATGTCATCGGCAACGGGTCGAAACGTCGATCCGGCATCCTCTGTCTCGGCTGATAAGGACGTTGATGTTGTTGTCGTGGTGGTGGTGGTTGTTGAACTCTTTGTTGTTGCTGTTGTCGTGGTTGAGGTGTTGGGATAGTTACAGCAGCAACCTGGCGATACTGACCACTGTTCATATTTCTTCTACTGTGCACAACATTAGTCTCACCCTCCCTCCTACGGGGTGCTCCAGCAAATGGCTTCTTCGAAGATGAAGAACCAACATCCTGAATCTTTCCGGCTTTGATAAGGCTCTCTGTCCTCTCCCAACAGATTACCACATCAGAGAAGCTACCGAATGGGCAACTCCCCATCCGGTCCATGAACACTCCTTGTAAAGTCCCGATAAACATATCGGTCAACTCCCTTTCCAGCATAGGAGGTTGCACCCTTGCAGCTAGTTCCCGCCATCTCTGGGCATACTCTTTGAAACTTTCTCCTGATTTTTGACATAGACTCTGCAACTGAGTCCGGCTCGGAGCCATGTCCATATTATGCTTGTATTGCCTCAGAAAGGCTTCACCCAGATCTCTCCAACTTCTGATGGATTCTCTTTTCAGCTCCATGTACCAATCCAAGGAAGCCCCAGACAAGCTATCCTGGAAAAAATACATCCACATTTTCTCGCCATCTGTGTAGGCAAAGATCTTCCTGTAATAAGCCTGCACATGGGTGCGAGGACAAGAAGTACCGTTGTATTTGTCAAATGAAGGCGCTTTGAACTTGTAGGGAATTCTCAATCCATCCACTAAGCCCATATTCGTCACATCAAACCCCAAAGAGTTCTGACACTCCATGGCTCTGATCTTCTCAGCTAGGGCATCAACTTTTTTGTCCCTCTCTTCCACTCTTACAACCTCATCATCTTCACTGAGCAGTGTGAACGTGTCTTCCTGCCTGTCAACCAGCGGAGCAGGATGGCGCACGGGAGCACGGGTTGCTCTGGCATTAACAGTCTCTGCAGCAAGAGGCTGTCCATTGACTCTGATTCCTCTCAAATCATCACCCACGGTGTAGTCATTAACGGGAGCAGCAACAACAACATTATCATTCACAAGAACACCCACTGGCGAAGCACGACTAGGCGGTGGGAGCACAACTTCCTGTCTCTAGGCTAAGGCACGCAGCTCCTCTTGCCCTTGAACAACCCCTTGCATCATGGTCATGAATTGGGCCATGTTAGCCCTCATCTCAGCCAACTCTGCCTGAACTTGGTCCATATTCCTCTGTTGATTCAGCCGGGTTGCATAGCGGTGCGGACGTTGATCAGCAATCCTGCCTAAAACAGGAACCAGAGTGAGAAGTCTCGATCAAGAACACCTGTTATGCAAAATGATATGTGTATGATGCTTATGATGCGTATGATGCACATGATATGTTCATTTCTCAGGCATTCAAGAGCCTAATTCATCTTTCAAGAAATGGCACCCTGCAATACGAACAACAAAGAAGCAACCTATACAGGATAATGAGCACAAGGTGAGACATCAACAATCTCATCTATAGACATGAGCAACAAAGATCATACAACAATATTCATACAAAGATCCAAATGATCAGAGTACAACAATGAATCCCATCCAACAAGCCTGGAGGTGATTCTCAACATAAACAACAGATACAAGCTAAGACAGATGTCCTCCCGGAATAAGAGTCTTCAGATACTGGCACTGGTCTATCAACAGGTCACATTCTGAACATTCTGGCAGAGGAGTAATCTTCTCCTTCAGTTGTCTTCTGAGCTCCACAACCTCTCCTCCAAGCTGGCTTTCTGATGCATGTCTCAAGTCTACCTCCTTCTTCAATTGGATGTCTTTGTCCCTAAGTTGCTTTTCCAGGTCTCGTATCTTCTTCCGGTAAGTAGCTTCAGCTCTTTGCAACCTCAAGCACTCCCGGTGTTCTTCATTCAACAAGGTTTCCATCTCCTCATAGAACCTCTTCTTGCTCTTCAATCTGCTAGCATCTTCACCCTTCATGCCCTTGAGTTGATGAGCCAAGTTCAATTTATCAGCTTTGGCTTTGTAAAGCTCCATCTGGGTATCTTGTTCTTTCTCCTTCAACCGACGATTCTCCATCAAGGCTTGCTTGTACTGCTCAGCAGGTACATTCTCAGCAAGGATCAAGGGTGGTTGCTCTTGCAAAGACTCCATCCTATCATAGGGTAGCAACAAAGTCTCAACTCTATTCTTCACCCAATCAATGTAGTCAGGCATAGCAACAGCAAACTTCTTCCCTAACACAGCTCCATCCTTGACACCAATGGTCTTCCAAGCTCTTCCTACTTGCTCCAATCTAGCAGGGTCGCTCCGCTTCTCAAAATACACACTCTCAGCTATCTCAGCATCAAGTGGTCTTCCATTCATAACAAACCCTAACTGACGAAGAGAAAGAACCGGGTTGTAATTGATGCAACCCTTAGTCCCTACGAGTGGCACATTACGAAACGCTCCACAACTCATGATGACATTACGCACATCCATCCGGTAAGATTGCCACCTGATATCATAAGAGGTAAGAGACATAATCCTCCGAGTCCACTTATGAGTGTTCTGAGCATCCACAAAAGGTCCACTGACTGGCAGGAGAGACAAGAACCATCTGAGCAACAAAGGGAGACAGCATCTGATAGCTCCACCCTTACCATGCCTGCTGTGAATAACATAGTAAATGTCAGCTAACAAAGTAGGAACCAGGTTTCCTCCAATGAAGACAATGACAGCAGCATAGTCCACAAAATTGGGCATACTCGGGAACAAGACAATCCCATAAATCATGATAGCCAACTGAGCATGAAAAGCTTCCCAATTTCCCTTCTTTACTTCTTCTTTAGCCATCCTCACCAGGAACTTCAAAGGTAATCCCACAACATCACCACTCGACTTCCAATTGTCACTCACTTCCTTGATACTCAAATAAAGAGCTCTGGCAACAACTCTGAAATCAACCTCCTTTGGAACATCCAAGAAAGGAACCTGATACCTGATCGGGACATTCATCAGAATGGAGTACTCCTCAAGAGTGGGCGCTAACTGATAATCCTGGAAGGTGAAACAACGGAGCTCTGGGTCATAGAACTGTAGAAGAGTCTGCAACGGTACTGGATCTACCACCATCTTCAACAGTGTCAACAAATCCCCATACTGATCAACAAACACCTTCTGATTACCACCGGTCACAAAGTTGCTCAACTCTATCAAAGACGTAAATGGCTCACGGTGAAAACTATAGGTGCAAGTCTTTCTCTTCAACTCGGGAACGGATGCCATCTCTCACAGTGAATAGACTCCTGAATGAACTTGAGAAATGATATGCATGAAGAGATTAGCTTTTTTCCTTTTCTCCTTTTTTCATTTCTTTTCTTCTTCTTTTTTCATTATTTTTTTTCATTGAAAATAAACATGCTATGATGCAAATGATGAGACCATGACTGGTTGGCCGTGTATCACAAGGCACAGGTTCAGAACTTCGGCATAACTTCGGAACCACAAAGTCATCTGAGACCCATTCTGTAGAACCAAGTCGCCAACAGGACCAAGAGTCACCAACAAGTCACCAACGGTACCTGTAATAATGATCATTCCCTCCCCATTCAGGGGTGTCATCTAGGCCAGGGTAAGGTCAAGAGAAACGCAGGATAAACAACCCTTTCATAGAATATCATCATGTACACACCAGATGTATGCACTGATAATACCCCATCAGGATCTGAACTGCTCGTGATATCATGTTCCGCTAAGTGGCGCAATACCACCCGCTTCCCAAGAATCACTCTATTCCTAGGTGTCCTAAAGTTCACTCATAGCCTGGGTATTGGGCCTTTTACCTCTTGTAACTCCCACCCCACAGAGAGACAAACACAACCAGCATAGATGCAAATATGATGAATGCAAACATAAATGCAAACATAAATGCAAGCATAAACAAATAAATGCAATAAATGAAACAGCAAAAGTAACCAAACCCTATCCTAGAGAGCGTTAGGAGAGACTCGCTTAGGGAAGATGGACCAGCAAGAGGTCAACTTCTCCATTCCCCAGCAGAGTCGCTGTAACACCCCGATTAAAATAAGCTAATTATTTAATTTAAATTAATATTTTATTTATTAATTTAATTGAATAATTGGGAGTTTGGATTAATATTATTATTTTTGGAATAATAATTATTGGATTATTATTTTATAATTGGCATAAAAGTGGAAATCAGTAAAAAGGTCCCATTTGGTAAAAAGGTTTATTGTTTTCACGTGAAAAAGGAAAAAGAGGCAGAACGTGGAAAAGGGCAGAAAGAGAACCAGAGAACAAGGGATTGAAGGGAGGAAAAGCTTGAAGCTGCAGAATTGGCCGGATTAACTCAGGTAAGGGGGGTTTATCATCAATTAACGGGTATTATGGGATGATATGTCATGGGTAGTGATAGACCATTATTTTACCTCTATTAGATGGTTGTATGCTGGAAATCTGTTGAATTTGTGAACTTTTGGGATGAACGAAATCGGGATTTTTAATCGAAGGAATTTGTAGAAATTATATGTAATGATATTAGGAATTGTGAAATCGAATAGGAGATGATTCGTATTAGATGATATGAGAAATTTTATGTGAAAATTGGACTGTGGAAGGTGGGATTGGATAGATCTCGTAGCAGAGAAAGCCATTGCAGATCTGAGAGTTCTGGTCTCTGGTCATACGCGTATGGCACTAGGCAATACGCGTATGAGATGTTGGTACGCGTATGGGGGGGAAGCCTTACGCGTATGGGTGAAAAAGATGACATTTTGAACGTGAATTGGTCTCTGGTGGTACGCGTAATGGGAGATTGTTACGCGTAGCATACGCGTATGAGACAGGTGATACGCGTATGAGTTGGGCGAGGAAATGCGCAATACGCGTATGAGAGTGGGCATTACGCGTATGGGTTTGGCCAGGCGTGGGCAATACGCGTATGGTGGAGGCAATACGCGTATGGGCAGAATTGTGATTTTCTGTGTTACTGTTGTGCAGTTTTTGGTTGTTTAGGCTGAGTGATGCGACTTAGCTGAGGTATGAGGTGATAGGGATCATTTCCCGTTGTTTTGAGTGGTATAGGTATTAGTAGAGTGTGCTAATACTGTGTTTGATTATGTGGCATGATATGATATGCTTTTGTGATTAATTATGTTGATAATGTGTGATGGTATACATGATGATGTGAATGTATACATTTGTGAATAGACTGAATTATGGCTTAGAGTGTGAGCATGTGTCTATTCTTGATTATTGTTGATGTTGCATTGCTAGGTGATTAGCATGCATATTGTGGCCTTCGGGTGGTAGCTAATTCCCATAGTGAGGAATTAGTGAGTTTAATCATTTTGATTGTTGTTGATGTTTGCATGCTAGGTGGTTAGCGTGCATTTCATGGCCCATTTGGGGTGGTAGCTAATTCCCATAGTGAGGAATTAGTGAGTGAGTCACTATGTCTCAATGGAGTGGGACTAGTGAGCTTGGTAGCCGTGCCTGGGTTTGGACGGTGAGGTTGAACTATATGTTCACAAATAGTCGGTACCGCATGCATAGAGTCTCATTGCATAATGAATGTATGGCATATGATATGAATGGATGTATTCCAGTATCATATGTGTGTTGTGTGTTGTGTTGTTGTGTGTCGTGTTGTTGATGTTGATTATGGTTGAGAATCTCCTGTTGAGTATGGTGTTGAATTTTTGCTGAGTGCGTAGTCTGATTAGGGTGAATTAATGTGTTAATTACTTGGCATTACATATTGCTCTATAATGCTTATTATATTGATTGAGGAACTCACCCTTACACCTATTTTTCAGGTAGCGAGAAATGAGTTGAGTAGAAGCTAATGCTTGGAGTCTAGAGTAGTTCTTATGGGTCATGCTCTGATAGATGTAACATCGGGAGGGGATGTCTTAATTGATTTGATATTGGTTGTTGATGATTTACATGTATTGTGTTACATGTTTTACATTGGGTTGAATTTTATTCCGCTGCGAGTTATGCAAAGAACCTTATTTTGATTAAATAAATGAGCATGACAGGATATTTTAATGATTGTGTGACACCCTTCGGGGCATAATTACTCTGATGAATATATGTGTATTTTAATTATAATATTTTGGGGTATTTAGAAGGGTGTTACATTAGTGGTATCAGAGCATAGTCGGTCGAGTCGAGTCGTAATTATTCTATTTCCCCTGTACGGGATAGGTGTTGTGTAACCCTATCAGTACTTATTGTTTTAGCTTGTTGGGTTTTCAGAATAGAGATGGCTGGAAGAAGTAGAGACGATGCTGTGATTGCTGAGGCTCTGGGTATGCTAGCTGGAGTACTTGGGGAAATCCGAATGTTGTGGGAATGGGAGCTGCTCGTCAACTGAGTGAGTTCCAGAAGAACAATCCTCCAATGTTCAAGGGAGCATACGATCCAGATGGCGCTCAGAAGTGGTTGAAGGAGATCGAGAGGATCTTCCGAGTGACTGAGTGTGCCGATAACCAGAAGGTCAGGCTCGGTACACAGATGCTGTCAGAGGAAGCAGATGATTGGTGGGTTGCTAGCTGCACTGAGTTGGAAGCTGCCGGAAGTGCTGAGGTCACTTGGGCGGTGTTCAGAGAGAGATTTCTGAGGAAGTACCTTCCAGAGGAGGTCAGAGGAAGGAGGGAGATAGAGTTCTTAGAATTGAAGCAGGGCAATCGGTCTGTTACTGAGTATGCTGCTAAGTTCACAGAGCTGTCGAAGTATTACATTCCCTATGATGAGGCTACTGGAGAATTTTCAAAATGCGTGAGGTTTGAGAACGGGTTGCGTCCCGAGATCAAGCAGGCTATTGGGTATCAGCGGATCAGAGTGTTTTCTAACTTGGTCGACTGTTGCAGAATGTTTGAACAGGATACCAAGGCCAGAGCGGAAAGCTATCAGCAGAGGGTTGATAGGAAAGGCAAGAATCAGAATGATCGTGGGAAACCGTATGCAGCTGGCAGAGGTTTCCAGAGACAGAATGGGATGAAGAGACCTAGTGGGGGAGACTCTAGTGCTCCTGCTAAGTGTTCCAGATGTGGTCAGGCTGGACATCGTGTCCATGAGTGTACCAGTGCTGAGAAGAAGTGTTTCAAGTGTGGAAAAGGTGGTCACTTGGCTGCAGAGTGCCGGTTGAAGACTGCGACTTGTTTCAACTGTGGAGAGGTGGGTCATATCAGTTCACGGTGTCCTAAGCCGAAGAAAGAGAATCAGTCGGAAGGCAAGGTCTTTGCTTTATCGGGTTCTGAGACTTCTGCAGATGATCGTTGATCCGAGGTACGTGTTATATTAATGGCTTTTCTCTTGTAGCTATTATTGACACAGGTGCGACTCATTCCTTTATATCTTCGGATTGTGCTGTGAAACTTAAATTAGAGATATCTGAATGCGTGGAAGTATGGTGATTGATACTCCTGCGAAGGGTTCAATGACTACTACTTCAGTTTGTTTAAAATGTCCTTTTGAGTATTTTTGGTAGAGACTTTGGGATGGACCTAGTGTGTCTTCCCCTTGTGCAGATTGATGTTATCTTGGGTATGAAATGGTTGGTGTTTATTGATGACATTTTGGTGTATTCGAAATCTGAAGAGGAGTATGCTGAGCAATTGAGAGTGGTTTTAGGAGTTCTACGAGAAAAGAAGTTATTTACTAAACTGTCTAAGTGTGAATTTTGGTTAGAAGAGGTGAGTTTTCTTGGTCATGTGATTTCAAGAGGTGGGGATTGCTGTTGATCCTTCTAAGATAGAAGCGGTATCTAAGTGGGAAGCTCCGAAGTCTGTTGCTGAGATTCGAAGTTTTCTTGGTTTGGCTGGTTATTATAGGAAGTTCATTGAGGGATTTTCTAAGTTGGTGTTACCGTTGACGATGTTGACTAGAAAGGGGCAAGCGTTTGTTTGGGACTCAAAATGTGAAGAAGGTTTCCAAGAGTTAAAGAGAAGGTTGACTACTGCTCCTATTCTGATATTACCGAGTTCGTCGGAACTATTCGAGGTTTATTGTGATGCTTCATTGTTGGGTTTAGGTGGTGTGTTGATGCAGAATAAGCAGGTTATAGCTTATGCTTCGAGACAGCTAAGGGTTCATGAGAGGAACTATCCGACACATGATTTAGAGTTGGCAGCCGTGGTATTTGTTCTTAAGTTATGGAGGCATTATTTGTACGGGTCGAGATTTGAGGTTTTCAGTGACCATA
Organism: Lathyrus oleraceus; assembly: GCF_024323335.1. NCBI lineage: Eukaryota > Viridiplantae > Streptophyta > Magnoliopsida > Fabales > Fabaceae > Lathyrus > Lathyrus oleraceus. The sequence continues at coordinate 12,258,200 of NC_066579.1, read as the reverse complement.
AGAGTTTAAAGTATTTGTTTGATCAGAAAGAGCTGAATATGAGACAGAGGAGATGGTTAGAGTTTCTGAAGGATTATGACTTTGGTTTGAATTACCATCCGGGTAAAGCAAATGTAGTGGCTGATGCGTTGAGTCGGAAGTCATTACATATGTCTATGTTAATGGTTAAGGAATTGGATTTAATTGAGCAGTTTAGAGACTTGAGTTTGGTGTGTGAGAGTACTCACAATAGTGTTAAATTGGGAATGTTGAAGTTAACAAGTGGTATTCTGGATGAGATCAGAGAGGGTCAGAAATCCGATATGCTTTTAGTTGATAAGTTGACTTTAGTGAATCAAGGTCAAGGTGGTGAATTCAGAGTTGATGAGAATGGTGTTTTGAGATTTGGTAGTCGGGTGTGTATTCCGGATGTTACGGGACTTAAGAAGAGTATTCTGGAGGAAGGACATCGTAGTGGCTTGAGTATTCATCCTGGAGCTACGAAGATGTATCATGATTTGAAAAGATTATTTTGGTGGCCGGGAATGAAAAGAGAAATTGCGAGTTTTGTTTATTCCTGTTTGACTTGTCAGAAGTCAAAGATTGAGCATCAGAAGCCGTCTGGGCTAATGCAACCGTTGGCTATTCCAGAGTGGAAGTGGGACAGTATCAGTATGGATTTTGTTTCGGGTTTACCGAGAACAGTTAAGAATTTTGAGGCTATTTGGGTGATTGTGGATAGATCGACAAAATCGGCTCATTTCATTCCGATCAGAATGGATTACCCGTTAGAGAGGCTAGCCGAGTTGTATATTGAGAAGATTGTAAGCTTGCATGGTATTCCGTCGAGTATTGTTTCGGACAGAGATCCTAGATTTACATCGAAGTTCTGGGAAGGCTTGCAGAGGGCTTTGGGAACTAAGTTGAGATTGAGTTCTGCATATCATCCGCAGACTGATGGTCAGACTGAGAGGACGATTCAGTCATTGGAGGATCTTTTGAGAGCTTGTGTTTTGGAAAAAGGAGGTGCTTGGGATTGTTATTTGCCTTTGATTGAGTTTACCTACAACAATAGTTTTCATTCGAGTATTGGTATGGCACCGTTTGAAGCTTTGTATGGTAGGAGATGTCGGACACCATTATGTTGGTATGAGTCCGGTGAGAGTGCTGTGGTTGGACCGGAGATTGTTCAACAAACTATGGAAAAGATTAAGATGATTCAGGAGAAGATGAGAATTGCTCAGAGTCGTCAGAAGAGTTATCATGATAGGAAGAGGAAGTCACTTGAGTTCCAAGAGGGAGATCATGTGTTTCTTCGTGTTACTCCGATAACTGGTGTTGGCCGAGCTTTGAAGTCGAAGAAGTTGACACCTCGATTTATTGGTCCTTATCAGATTTCGGAGAGGATAGGAGAGGTAGCCTATCGTATCGCTTTACCGCCGTCGCTTGCGAACTTGCATGATGTTTTCCATGTGTCTCAGTTGAGGAGATACATTCATGATCCGTCGCATGTTGTCCAAGTAGATGATGTACAGGTGAGAGATAACCTGACTGTTGAAACATCACCTATGAAGATCGAGGATCGAGAGTTGAAGCAGTTGCGGGGTAAAGAGATTGCCTTGGTGAAGGTAGCTTGGGGAGGACCAGCATTTGGCAATGTGACTTGGGAACTGGAGAGTAAGATGAAGGAGTCTTATCCGGAGTTGTTCGCTTGAGGTATGTTTTCGAGGACGAAAACTCTTTTAGTGGGGGAGAGTTGTAACACCCCGATTAAAATAAGCTAATTATTTAATTTAAATTAATATTTTATTTATTAATTTAATTGAATAATTGGGAGTTTGGATTAATATTATTATTTTTGGAATAATAATTATTGGATTATTATTTTATAATTGGCATAAAAGTGGAAATCAGTAAAAAGGTCCCATTTGGTAAAAAGGTTTATTGTTTTCACGTGAAAAAGGAAAAAGAGGCAGAACGTGGAAAAGGGCAGAAAGAGAACCAGAGAACAAGGGATTGAAGGGAGGAAAAGCTTGAAGCTGCAGAATTGGCCGGATTAACTCAGGTAAGGGGGGTTTATCATCAATTAACGGGTATTATGGGATGATATGTCATGGGTAGTGATAGACCATTATTTTACCTCTATTAGATGGTTGTATGCTGGAAATCTGTTGAATTTGTGAACTTTTGGGATGAACGAAATCGGGATTTTTAATCGAAGGAATTTGTAGAAATTATATGTAATGATATTAGGAATTGTGAAATCAAATAGGAGATGATTCGTATTAGATGATATGAGAAATTTTATGTGAAAATTGGACTGTGGAAGGTGGGATTGGATAGATCTCGTAGCAGAGAAAGCCATTGCAGATCTGAGAGTTCTGGTCTCTGGTCATACGCGTATGGCACTAGGCAATACGCGTATGAGATGTTGGTACGCGTATGGGGGGGGGGAAGCCTTACGCGTATGGGTGAAAAAGATGACATTTTGAACGTGAATTGGTCTCTGGTGGTACGCGTAATGGGAGATTGTTACGCGTAGCATACGCGTATGAGACAGGTGATACGCGTATGAGTTGGGCGAGGAAATGCGCAATACGCGTATGAGAGTGGGCATTACGCGTATGGGTTTGGCCAGGCGTGGGCAATACGCGTATGGTGGAGGCAATACGCGTATGGGCAGAATTGTGATTTTCTGTGTTACTGTTGTGCAGTTTTTGGTTGTTTAGGCTGAGTGATGCGACTTAGCTGAGGTATGAGGTGATAGGGATCATTTCCCGTTGTTTTGAGTGGTATAGGTATTAGTAGAGTGTGCTAATACTGTGTTTGATTATGTGGCATGATATGATATGCTTTTGTGATTAATTATGTTGATAATGTGTGATGGTATACATGATGATGTGAATGTATACATTTGTGAATAGACTGAATTATGGCTTAGAGTGTGAGCATGTGTCTATTCTTGATTATTGTTGATGTTGCATTGCTAGGTGATTAGCATGCATATTGTGGCCTTCGGGTGGTAGCTAATTCCCATAGTGAGGAATTAGTGAGTTTAATCATTTTGATTGTTGTTGATGTTTGCATGCTAGGTGGTTAGCGTGCATTTCATGGCCCATTTGGGGTGGTAGCTAATTCCCATAGTGAGGAATTAGTGAGTGAGTCACTATGTCTCAATGGAGTGGGACTAGTGAGCTTGGTAGCCGTGCCTGGGTTTGGACGGTGAGGTTGAACTATATGTTCACAAATAGTCGGTACCGCATGCATAGAGTCTCATTGCATAATGAATGTATGGCATATGATATGAATGGATGTATTCCAGTATCATATGTGTGTTGTGTGTTGTGTTGTTGTGTGTCGTGTTGTTGATGTTGATTATGGTTGAGAATCTCCTGTTGAGTATGGTGTTGAATTTTTGCTG